>NC_133579.1:1482500-1707500 GCF_964106895.1 Numenius arquata
CACCAGAATGAGTGTCAGGAGGGAATGGCATCTGCAGACCCAGTCAACCCAGGAGAATAAGAGTGAGAATAATTTCTCCTATTTCCTCCACAACTGCTTTTCCACCCAAAATCCACTGTAACCTTCCGTCTGCGCTGCAGAACTACGCGACAGAAACGTGCAATGAACGTGCTCGGGTGGGCATCTGTGCGTTTGTGTAACAGATACCATCTTGGATAACTCACTGTGGATTACACCGGGCACCTCCAGAGCAAACAGCAGGAGCTGCTACAGCCTGAGACAACAAACCAGTCCCCTGTAGCTGTGGCTGTAACAGACAGATATTTCCTGTGGCTCCCGCACAGGGGGGGACCTGTAGCACACACTCGTCACTGGTTTATACATGCACATTCATGCGTGAGGTTTTTGTACTTATTGGAACAGGATTCTTTACTTAGTAGAAGCCAAGAAAAGACAACTCAAAAGCTTAAACAGAATAACATTTACAAGAAAGATAAGGCTGCTAACATTACTGAGGTTTCAGAAGAGGGAGTAGGAAATCAGGTTGCAGGAATCAGCCTGTAATAACAAAAAGCTACAGCCAATCTTTGTAACAGGATTTTCCAATGTGAGGTGTAATTTTTGAAAGGGGGTGGGCATAGGCGCAGGTCAGCATTCTTCAGGAAAGGAGAAACGAGAAAACAAAATAAAACAAACCAGAAAATGCAACTTACATGTGACTTCCATACGGATCGCTGCCTGAATTTGACAACAGCCTTAATGTATGATGTGTACCTTTTCTTTGAATGGTTTCTAAGGCAAATACTCACAGCAATATCATTACTGCAATCATCTATAGCTTTTAGATATTGTCTTCAAATCTAATTTTTTTTTCTTTAAAATATGAACAAATGTCCAGTTTGGGGGAAATACAACAGCCATTATGGTCTTCATTTTTAATGGTCTAAGTAAAAGATATTCCAAAAATACTAGAAGGGAATTTTTTTTGGCTTGGTCTCTGATTAGTGTTGATTTGTTGAAAAAGGAGAACTACTGTTTTGGATAAAAGTTTTAGTGTTGGACTGAAAGAATGGCTTACTGTCTGCAGCCACTATTTTGCAAGTTGCTGTACATGCAAAATAAACCAATATTGAATCACATCCACTTAACTCCCCACCTCTGATTTCTTCTTAACTGGGTATTTGGATCATAATGTAAATATTTGTTATTTTCTGGAGTGAAGCTAAGATCCCAAGTAGACAAGAAAGAAAAAATATTATTTTTTGTGTTATTAGTCCTGTTAAATCACACAGGACCATGGCTGAAGCTTTGGAAGAAAAGTAAGACAAATACTTTTAAAATGTGCCCAAACTGAAACGTTTCTTTCTTTTTTTTCCTTCTTCTACATGATTTATAGTGCAGTATAGCCCTGATAGGAGGACTTCAAATGTAACAGGAAGCACACCCACTATCTTAAATATAGTTATCGGGTGGTTTACTTGAGTCAGCTCAAACTATCAGTGGTAACAGAAGTGTCCCTAACAAATGAGCACCAGCTTTCCATGAAGGCAATTGTAAGGCACAATAAACTAGTTCAGTTTTGAACTGGCCACTAGACTGAGACTCAACTCGACTGAAAAACCAATGTCTCATGCCATTCACCTCAAGGACAGTGTCATCACGTGACATATAGTGCCTTAACAAAACACAACTCTTTTTTTGAGTACCCTCAAAGTGCTCTGGAAGTGATCTTGGGACTGGAGGTTCTAGGTCTTCCTATATCATTACCAGGGGTGTGAGGACAAGGGAATGGGGAGGAGTTTGCAAGGGTCTCCTTGGACAAACCAAGTCACGTTGAGACCTAAAATCTCAATGAGAGCGTGACCACATGGCATGAAGTGCCTTACACTTAGTTTGTATAATCAATATCCACTATGTATGTACCATTTTCATAGACTATTCCTTAAAGACCTCTGTAAAAGCAGTGAGATATGAGTACTTTCAAGGTATTTTATGTGCTAAAGACTAGATCATGCATGTAGCCACCATCCTGAGCAGTGTGCAATGCAGACCACTGTGTGAGTATACATATAAGAAAAAGTTCCACATCAGAATTATGCTCTGAATTATAAGTTACAGGTTAAAGACATAAAAAAATATCTTGAAAACAGATGTCATTTACTTACAGTTTTTGAGGACTCTGCTTTGTTTATTCCAGAAAGCATATGGAATATATCAGTCGTGAAATTCAAGGAGTATGCATAGTAGATGGTATCCACAGTTAAAATCTCCTACTTGTGGCCAACTATCTTCAGGTGAGCACAGACTGTATTCATCCCTGACAATGCACATTTAAAGACACGGTTGCACTGTAAAGACACCATATCTAGACACGGTTGCAGTTTAGTGACTGTGTTCCACCGGCTCTTAGAGCATGGTTTGTTTGGTTTTATATGGTGGGCATTGGCATATCTGAAAGAAAAAATGGTTCAGTTCTGAAAGATGCTAAAATGCCCTCAGCTTTCTCTAATTTTAGTGAGGCTAATAACAGCAGGAGCAATTCAGTGGGGATCTAGAATCAGGTCATTACTAAGCACTGAAATAGCTGTGTTCTGCCATTTGATTTGTAAGAGTCATGGACTCCAACACGAACCGAGGACACTCAATCCACTACCCATCTTCATGTTGATTTTTAACTTTAATTTTTGGCACCATTAAAAATAATCAGGAACTTATCATTGAAATAACAACAGTTGACAAGAAGTCATAATCCTTTGGAAGCCAGAAATTCATCAAAAAAGGTTTTAGCAGGAACAGCACAATATTTTTTGTATGAATAAATAAAATTTCTTGTAAAGACACAAGAGATTATTCTATTTTGCATGGTACAAGTAAAACTGTCCTCACAAAATTGTAATCTTACACAATTTATGGTAGTTTCCCATAAATTACATGAGTATATTGGAAGCTTGTTAATATTTAAAAGTCTTTTACTTTTCCAACTCTCAAATAAGTATTAGAGTAAATAATTTCCAGTCTTCATCTGACATGACATCTAACCAATACAGGCATCACAAAATAAATAATTTATGAAAAATATTTATTTAAAGAGCTGTAATTTACCTTGCATTTACCATATGCCATTCATCCAAGTATCAATATAAAATATTCATTAGAGAAACTCATTAAAACAAACTTCTATACAATGAGGTGACGGGCCAACAAAAAACATCAATCATCACAGGGTTTTAAGTTGTTATTAGTCCATATACATAAACTAATATTTCAAAGTAAAAAATTATGAATATTTTTACATTTACCCCAGAATCACCAGGGCTACATTCAAGCTTTTTCTTCACCTGTTTCATAAGGCCCGAGCGGTCCATGACAGAACACAGAGATCTAATTTATTAATGATGAATAAATCTGATGTAATAATTAATGGGAAATCTATAGCTAATGTTAATGGAAGAATAGCTAGGTATGTAATGATATTTAAGTCTGACATAAAAGATCTTAGTGCATGCATTGCAAGCAGGGCAATTACTTGTGAATGTACACAATTTGTGAATAATGTGAACATTAAAATAGTGCAAGACTCCCCACACTCAAAGATAAGGCATCTCTTATAATTCCTAGTACACTGTTTTTAAACTCTACCTTAAGATAGTGAGGTGATATATATGTGGGTAAACATCACAAAGAGTATATGCTATCAATATCCTCTAATCAAATGTAATTATCCAGTGTGAAAATTCTTTTAGGTAAGGAAATAACCTCACTTCAGCCCCAAATTCAGAAAATGTAACATGCCACATCAGCACATATACGGGTTTTACCTACGCCACTCTGTACCTTGCTCCCATGTAGAGATTCTTCCATGTTAGGAAGTTCTGTTAAATATCTGCTTCACATAGACTGCATTTCTGTTGCGCTGTTGATCTGTGATTAAATGTTCTAATAAAATTAACTGGCTTTGCTACAAACAGAACATCTGGAGCAATGTTTAATCTCGTGTCAAACATATACAGGAAACACCTGTCTAAGTGAAGTAATTTTCAAAAAAATGACATTAATCCATCTGTTGTGGAAATGTATGTCACAGTTGTCACATTAAAAAGCAATATCAACAAACACAGAAACCTTAAATTACTTTGGAAGGTAGGTCTTCTAAAATTAACAAAAAATTCATTAATCCAAATGTTACCATGTCAGTCTGATTTCATACTAAGATTTCCCTTTTCTCTTCAGATCAAACATGTCTTTCTATTACTGCACGGTAAAACTTCCAGATGTGAAATTAAGCTACATAATTAGAAGATTAAAAGTATTGATGTGACTCTTCCTAAGCACCTGTACAAAATAGTACCTCTTAAGATAAATAAAATCCATTGTATAAAAAAGGAAAAACATAGAAATAAAGTTAAATATAGCTGGTATTCGTACAAGACACAGCGAATAGGACAGCATGTTTGTCCAGAAGTGTAAAAAATTCTTATGATATATAACAGAAATGTTCTTATTTTGTGAGATTTTTCTTTGCTCCAAGATATTAGTACAATGTGTACTATATATTTTTATATACCTGTTTGGAAGACAAGATGAAAGGAAACAGAAAAAGAAATACTTCCAATATCTGAGAAGGACATGTGGTCTTTATGGCAGAGTTCCTCTGCCTTATACTCCTCTGTGATGTTACTAACTGCAATTAACTTTCCACCTAAAAAATGTCTTTCAAGGCTACAAGCAAGGCTGTTTCTTCATTTGAGGTAAAACTTATTAAAGCAATAAAAAGAAAAAAAAAGATTGAGATTTAAAAAAAAGAAAAGTAAGATGTTCCTCTTCAAGGAATATTACAATAGGGGCTATAAAGAAACCCTGTATGAGCAAAGTTTATTTATTATACATCACAGTGTCTTAAAATGTCCTCTGCCTCATCTGGTACAGTCCACAGTTAGCAGGTGACCAGCTAAAAGTTTATTTGGCCTCTTTACCAATTTTCATGTTCTTCTGCTTCCCATTTCATCTGTTTTTGATCAACAGATAATATTTGCTGCTGTTTTGTTGAATCATATCTACTGCATTTCAAAACAAAATATTTTGTATCTTCTTAAATACGTTCTGAATTACAGTCATCTGATGGGATGGCCCTTTGAGAAGAAAATTCATCAGGAAACGTACAAACAAAACAGAAGTAGGTTTTTTTTGAGTACTCTCGAAGTGCTCTGGAAGTGGTTTGGGCACTGAAGTTTTCAGGTCTTCCTATATCGTTACCAGCAGCGTGAGGACAAGAGAATGGGGAGGGGTTTGAAAGAGTCTCCTTGGACAGACCAAGTCACGTTGAGACCTACAAAGCCAAAAGTAGGGCTATGAAGACAAGTAACCATAGTGATCTCCGCTTGCATATCAAGGGGTCTCAGGGGAGACCACGGGGCTTAGGCCTGACACGCTCCTGTTTGCAGGAGGGTAAGAGAGCTCCTTGATCTTGTGAGGGACAAGCAAAAATCATGCTGGAAGCACCCGAGGAGTCAGTAGTACCATATGTGCTGGACTTCCACAAGAGAGTAAGTGGGTTTATGGCCTCAGCACAGCATAATAACCTTGCTGAAACACAGCAAAAGCAGAAAATCTGGTATGATTGACAAGTTAAGGCTTAGACATATGAGGTGGGGCAAAAGGTCATAGTTCTGATCCCAGCTTGGCAGGAAAACTGTAAACAGACTAGGAGGGACCATTTAACAGCATTAGACAGGTCAACAATATTATCTACATCACACAGCTTCCAGAGAGATAGTGGAAGCACAGACTCTACAGTTTTAAGACCAGCAAGCTCTAGCAAGGACAGGAATTTCTTCACCATATGTGGTCACAGTGTGAAACGGAGGTAAAATTCATAGTGGATTTAGTAGGGAAAGCAAAAGAAGTACTACAGCAGAGGGAATGATTTCCCCACTTCAAGGGACCTCAGAGGTCAGTGGTGCCGGGTTCTGTTGTTGATGTGCTCCAGACAAGCTGGGGCAGAGCTCAGCAGCAAAGCCTTGGGTGAGGCTTGACTCTTCAGAGGTACAATTACGAAGGTGTGACAGCCGTATGAAAGGGAAGCACCATGTAGCTACATCTTATGGGCTGGACCTAGTGTCTTAACTGTTTTTTACTTCTCATAGGTGTTTTGTTACGGCATTTACAGCTATTTGTATCTCCCTAGATATTTCCAGTCCCCCTCATGGCACTATCAAAACCAAATACACATAATTGAGACTAACATTCCCAGCACATCAGAACCATAAATTCTACTTTTCTAGTGAATTCTTTTAATTCTTAATGCCTTACCTTCCCAGGTGTCAGGCAGCTTAGTCAACCTGCAGCTACCACAGATTGGGAATGGCAGTGTGACCTCAGTTGGAATTAGGAGAGATGGAAATAAGAAAAAACTGGGGATCACACTCTTTGAGTGGTAAAGGCAAATAACTCAAAAGTAGAGAAGAAATCTGCCTCTGAAGTTTCTGTGATGGCATTGTCTGGTTCTGATGGGGAAATAAATAAAGTATGCCCATTGCTTGGGCCACAGTTGGTGACCACACATCCCTGGTGTTCCCATGCCCCTCCTCAGAAGAGCAGTGCACAGCCATTGAGGCTCTCCCTTGTTGCAGTCAGTGCTGCTTCCCAGGAGGAGTTGGAGAATATGAAATCATAGAACCATTTCAGTTGGAGAAGACTTGTAATATCATCAGATCCAACCATAAATCTAACACTGCCTTGTCCACCACTAAGCCATGTCCCTAAGTGCCACATCTTTTACATACATCCAGGGATGGTGACTCCACCACTTCCCTGGGTAACCTGTTCCAAGGCTTGACAAGGTGAAGAAAATGTTCCTAATATCCAATCTAAACCTCCTCTGGCACACTTGAGGCTATTTCCTCTCGTCCTGCCACTTGTTACCAGGGAGAAGAGACCGACCCCCCGTGGCTACACCCTCCTTTCAGGGAGTTGTAGAGAGCGAGAAGGTCTCCCCTCAGCCTCCTTTTCTCCAGGCTGAACACCCCCAGCTCCCTCAGCCGCTCCTCACAAGACTGTGCTCCAGACCCCTCACCAGCTCTGTTGCCCTTCTTTGGACATGCTCCAGCACCTTAGTGTCCATGTCATGAGGGGCCCAGAACCCACAGGAGGCTATCAGAAAGCTTTTCAGGATGAAAAGAGTGGGGCAATCTTACTACGCGTCTGATCAGAGGAGACATCCTCAGTCCGGCACCAAGCCTTGCAGTGCAGGACACAAGTCCCTGCTGTCTCTCAGGCTGGCCAAAGCCCATGCTGAAGTGCAAGCATACCATGCCCAATTAATTTCGATGCCAGGTTAATTTGGACCCAAGAGCAGGTTTGAACTCCTGTATATATATTTATGTATACATACATATGCAGGGTGTATACATTGGCTCAACCAAATGAAACTTTTAGTGTTGGAAACAGGACCTCAGCACTGAAAAGAGAAACACCAACTACTGCAAAGATCTTTTCAGTCTCATATTCTTAATAAACTGCTGAAGAAGAGTCATTGGGAATTTCTTTGGGGCTCCCTGTCAGACCAAGGTCCCACAGTTTAGTTTAGATAAGGGCTCGGACCAGTGTGACTACTGGCACTTCTGAGCAGAAAATGTGTTGCTTCTTGAATGCGAAAGTAGAAAAAAGGATTTATATCCCCTTTGATTAGACATATATGTGTGTGTATATATATATCTCTTAAACATATGTATGAATTGTTGAGAAATTCAGTGTTCTGCCTGTGTCTGTCCCCAAGACTGAACTGCTTATATCAACATTCTTTCTTTGAATTTTAGCCATTTCGCCTTTATCCCCACAAGCTCTGTGTTGAGAATTAGAGTTTAACATCATTAATGGATTATGAATTAAGAAATAATTGTTAAAAAAAAAAAAAAAGGAAGAAATTATTTAAGTTTCTTAACTGACAAAAAATGAGACCTCATGACTGGTGTCACGGCATTATCTTCAGAAGCAAAGGAGGAGAGAGACTTTTTCTGATAACATCACCTTTTTCAGGCACACAGAGTAAGCTCTGTATTTGTGATGCCTATACCTAATTCAGCACTAAACTCTAAAGATCTTTCAGAAGCCTCAGCTCATGAAAGCAGTTCAATGTATTGTCCATGTCTGAAATGGACTGTAACAAGACTGAAAATTATGAATATTTACTTGAAAAAAAAAGTCCATGTTTCATTAACTACACACATATTTTTATGTTTTTCTTGACTAAGAGTGTTGTATGAGGACAAAGTTACAGTCTAAATCATGTTCCAGAGGTTACTGCAGTTATAAGGACCTTTCATTCTCTCCTGGACTTTTTTATTTGCAGAACTCCATATTTTATTTGCAGGAATCCATAATTTCTTGCATAAGACTCTGGTTTCAATCAGCTCTCTATATCTGCCTCCTTCAAACACAGTGTTACAAAAGGCATAATGCTTTTATTAAATGTGCATTCAAATCTCTTCTCACAGTTTAGATCTCTTCACAAAAGATTAATATATGAGAACAATTTTTAGCCATTCCTTAATTCTATAAGGAATCTATAACAAATGTTCTTTGAAGAGATGATGTCTGCTGTCATTCTACTGTCATGAATAAATTAAAAAAAGCTTCATTTATCTAGCAGTTTTAGTCCCTTCTTTTCTAACAGCCATTAACAATGTTGGGAAGGATTCGCGAGATGCAAAAATAATTTTAACCTGATGGAAAACTTTTTTTTAAACTGTAAGAAACACCTTCACACATGAAAACAGAGATGAATATTTACACAGGTCTTTCAGATTCTGCCACGGCAGCTGTACAACCAATCACTGTGCTGACAACGATGGCTTTGATGACCCTGTTTGCTTCTTCCTACAAGTGAATCCTTAAAGTGCTGTCTTTTTGACACAACTGTTACAGACAGTCAGTGCTCAGTACCAGATAAAGCTAGAGGAGATGAGGGAAGGTTATAACACGGCCCAGGAATATATCCTGGGAAGACAGGACTTAATCATCCACAGCTATGAGCTGGTTTTCTTTGTTGCAAGACCACAGTCCAGCTGAGACAGCCACTGATCAGGTCAATATGACACTAAACCCCCAGCTGCAGACTACCTCTCCCTAGAAGAAGATGCGGCTATCACTGTTTTACAATAAGGTGTTGGCACTTGACTGTGGGCCAGTTCTGTCGCTTGACTGGGTACCCTTGTTACCTGAGCTAATGTGGAGAACAGCGTGGCCTTCCTTGGGACCTGCTCCAAGAACTAAGCTGAATCTCTTTGGACATCCAGTGGCAAAACTTCAGAGAATCTGTTTGTAGTGCTCAGTGTGGCAGAGGAGGATCAAGAAGATTAAGGAGAACAGCACCAAAATGCTAATGAAGGAAGAGAAGTCAAGGGCATAAGCAGGAAACGTTGGACTGGCACAGAAGTACAGGAAGGTCATGGACCTGTTGGAGCGGGGCCAGAGGAGGCCACAAACATGCTCCGAGGGCTGGAGCACTTCTCCTATGAGGACAGGCTGAGAGAGCTGGGGGAGTTCAGCCTGGAGAAGAGAAGGCTCCAGGGAGACCTTAGACCCCCTTCCAGTCCCTAAAGGGGCTCCAGGAGAGATGGGGAGGGACTCTTGATCAGGGAGGGGAGCCATAGGATGAGGGGTAATGGTTTTAAACTGAAAGAGGGGAGATTGAGATGAGATCTGGGGAAGAAATTCTTTGCTGTGAGAGTGGTGAGACCCTGGAACAGGTTGCCCAGAGAAGCTGTAGCTGCCCCATCCCTGGAGGTGTTCAAGGCCAGGTTGGAGGGGGCTTTGAGCAACCTGGTCTGGTGGGAGGTGTCCCTGCCCAGGGCAGGGGGTTGGAACTCAATGATCTTTAAGGTCCCTTCCAACATGAACCATTCTATGATTCTGTGATTCTATGACTTTACTCACTGTCTCACATTAGCATTCTCGTTCCTCACAGACTTAAAGTAGTGATGTGCCTTCTGGCTTCCCATACCACTTTTGCAATCTGTGCAAGGAGTTCCAGTCACATGGGCAAAACACATCTGCCCAGCAACTCATTGTGATTTTCCGTTCTGTCAGTGCCCGCAGGCTAGGAATGCTCATTTAATCCTAAATCTTCTTCACAGGCGCTGCACAAACCAACAACCGAAAGTGATATAGGCTGTGCTCTGTCTTCCTTCAATGGTTTGATTTCTGCCAGGCTAAGGAAGATCTCACCTGGAACTCCAACAAGTGGGTAAAGCATTAGAGGCTGTGGATGATCACATGAGAAAAGGGCGAATGGCCCCTCTGGGTTGTTGCAAGGAACCCAAGCTGTCAGCCTGAGAGATATCCTATGCTTTTGCTGAAGAGTGGGATCTTGAGTTCCACTTGCAAAGAGATTTTCAGTGTGTGCCAGACTCTTTTCATTACAGTCGTCTACATGTTTTTTCCAGGCAGATGGGGGCCCAAACGCCTCCAGACCTCTGGGTAAGTGGGTAAGCTCTCTCCTTGCCCAGTCTGGGGAGTAAATGCGCCGATGGCTCCAAAGGAGCCCTTGCAATGTCTGCAAGGGGATACTGTTCTAGGAGTATTGCCTCAGCTGTAGCAGATTGGGAAGTGAGAAATTTAAAGAGCAACCAAGTGTGAGGAAAGATGTCAAGAGCAGAAAGAGGACTCCAGGATTTTTCTGTGGTGCTTTTTTCATTTTTTTTTCTTTTTTTGGTTCTGCTGGTTGTAAGGTAGGATGCCCCCTCTATGTAATTTTTCACAGCTACCTCTAAACACTAGAAAAGTACTTTTTATAATTTTACTTTTTCCTTTTCTTTTTTCATTTGTAACCTTCCCCAGAGTTTATCTTGAAGAAGACATCATGTGCACTTATCTGAGTACATTTTGAGGCTGGTACTCTGCAGCTTTGGCTTCTCCATGCTGTGTGCTGGACTAGCCTTTCCCAGGTTTTCTGACTGAGCTTTTACAAATGTGGTTTGGCCTCAGAAAAAGGAAAGGGATTCACAAAAGTACAGAGATGTCATTTTGTTTTCAAACTCATCTCTTGTCCCTGTGAGAGATCTGTGTTTATGTTTCACACCAGCATTTTTATGCAATGATGGATGCTCTTCTTTGGGAAGGCTCTTATGTTCTTCAATCAAGTAGAAAGAAGGCATGGAAATTTGGTACTTGAAAAAAATCTTTAAAACAAAAATCTGTTTCTATATTCTCTTCTTGGAAATAGTTTAACAGCAGTCATACAGGATTAAGAGGACCTTAGGCCAAAACAAACGAGAGAGAAACTGTTTGCAATGTGTTGGTAATGTGAATAAGTGTAAAAGATTCTTCTGTAGAATCTGTCAGCTTGTAATTTTGTGACACATCACAGAATCATTTTGGTTCAGGAACCCACATTATGATACAGAAACTGCTTTCCAACCTAAAAATAATATATTTTCAGCTAGGAATCAGCATTTCATATTTAGGCATAATATACTGTCACACTGTGTGATGTTGCTAATGATGTGCTATGCAAAACTGATGAGATACTGGCTACTCGTAAAAAATGTAAAGTGACATTCTGTGCACCTACCTTCAGGAGAAACAGTCCTTGTAACATATGTCATGTAGTAACAATGATACAGCCAACTGACACCAATTAAAAAGTCACAAATGGTTGCTTTTCTCTAACGTTCAAAGAGCTCAAAGAATTTAGATGTGTACATTAAGGATCAGATGCTCGGTTGCATATTCTACAAACTATGTTTTAAACAAATCAACATACAGATGGCTGTGACAATAACTACCAGGAAAAAAGTGAAGGGCGAACTGTCACAAAGTTTGACAGGCCATTGCATATTGAAGGTCGTCTTCTCCTATTGCCATTTGAGTAGCCCCAGAGTATTTCTACACTCTGTTTTGCAGGCAGATGGAGGGCAGGTAGGTACTCTGATGAAGACATGGGACTGGAGATACAAGAAAAGGGCAGTAAATATATTTATACTTTTGTATGAAGTTCTGGTTCATACAAATAAACATTTAATCAATCTGTCTTGATTTTCTGTATCTGAAAATTTTGGATACTATTAGAATCATAGAATCATAGAATGGTTAGAGTTGGAAGGGACCTTAAAGATCATTGAGTTCCAACTCCCCTGCCCTGGGCTCCTCTAGAGCAGGTTGCTCCAAGCCCCATCCAGCCTGGCCTTGAACCCCTCCAGGGATGGGGCATCCACAGCTTCCCTGGGCAACCTGTTCCAGGGTCTCACCACCCTCACAGGAAAGAGTTTCCTCCTAATATCTAATCTAAATCTCCCCTCTTCCAATTTAAAACCATTACCCCTTGTCTTGTCACTACATTTCCCGACAAAGAGTCCCTCTCCGGCTCTCCTGTAGGCTCCTGTAGATATTGGAAGGCTGCTATGAGGTCTCCCCGGAGCCTTCTCTTCTCCATGCTGAACAACCCCAGCTCTCTCGGCCTGTCTTCATAGGGTTCCTCTCTCAATTTTTCTGCATGTTAGTGAGACACGGAAGTCCTGTGGCAGTTGAATTACTATCATAGGCCCATTTAAATTTTTTTTTGCGCATTTTACAGATTTTTTTTTTAATGGTTTTTGAAGAAGTCTTTAATGCCAGGAACAGCAAAGTAGAGAATCCTGAACTAGTGACAGAGAACATGAAACAGACACTTGGGGACAAAAGGAACTTGGTTGATCAGTTCCCTGGAGAAGAAAACAGATATGAAATACAGGTCTGGGCTTATCCAGGAGTACAGACAAAAAGGGGAAAAATGGAAGAAAACCACTGCATAGAATAAAATATAAAGAAAAAAAAAAGAAGAAATAGGCCTAAGAAGAAAAAGAATCTTCCAGGGCCGAAGTAACTTTTTGGGAGGCTGTTGAAATTCCATTGGGGTAGTTAATGATAAAAGTCTTCTCTGCACCCAGGGAATCAGATATAGACGTGTCTATGGATAGAGTTGTCTGTAAAATTAACGAGAGAAACACTATTCTCAACAGTTATGACACTGAGAAATTTTAATTCTCAGAGTATACGTTGGAGAACAAATGCAACTAATAGCCAAAGGAGCTCTGTATTCCTAGATGTGTTTAGCTGACGTGTTTCTTAATCAAGTATCCCCCAGAAGTACTTTTGGAGAAAATAACTTTAAGTAATTAATTAACATGGAGTTAATTAAAAAGTTGATTCTATTTAAATTAAAGGGAAAATATACAAAAGTAGGACAGTAGGTAAGGTTTGGGATTTCAGAAGGATCTGTTTCGATATGGGAATTGAGTAGTGAAGTTAGTTGGGTTGGAAACCTTGAATATGGTTAACCTGAGCTCAAGAACTTGAGGTCGGAAGCTTTTCCAAGTCAAAAGTGTTACATATAACAGTAACCTGTATCACAGACAAAGAGACCTTCCAGAAAGGTGATTAATACATGCATAACCACCTCAAACCAAGAGGCATATAAATAAAGGGAAAATGTATCATAACAAAGAAGATAATGTTTTAAGGTCAAGGTGGGATGGAGTTTGCCTGGAGATATAACATGTCTGAAGTAACTTAAAAGCATGTTGGTTTTCACCTCATGGCTCCAACTAGAAGAATGTTCAGAGTTTTCTGTGACCAACCAATTCAGAACTTCCTTTTTTTTCTCACCTTGAAGACACTCAGGACCAATTTCACACTGCTATTACTTGGACCAATATTGCCTTTTAGTTTAACTCTCTCTTCCCCCTTTCTGATGTTCTCAAGGAAAAGCAAACGATCCCTGCTGGTTTTCCTCTGCTTTTGTTTCCTTTAGTATACTTCTTTTAGTTTTATTTAATCCCTGAATGATGGCAACAGGAACTGTACCCATCACCAAGCTGTACTGTTATGAATAGTTCCCTGGCTCTGACCCTTCACTTTGTAAATTTGCCTTTTCATGGCTCCAAAGCAGTGGTGATCCCATGATCACCAACTAATGCTCCTCCTACCAACCCATCTTGAGCTGTTTTCCCTGGATGATTTCCTGAAATAGACATGTCCATCAATAAACCACTCGTAATACTAGGATGAAAGAAGAGCTGCTTCGGATCAAACATTATATTGATTATTCCCAGCTGAGGAACTGGAAATAGGTTGTCAGTTACTACATTTTTCTGGAACCTGGGAGGACATTCCTAACACACTGCTCTCCCAAGCAGTGAGACTCTGATGGCCTCCTAAACAGACTGGCAGTAAAGATTATCCTAAATGGTTTGCAGACAGACCTCAATAACTCTATAAAATAGATTATATGATCTGCTGTCTGTGAGTTTGAATAGAAGACCCAACATGTCTTCTCCAGTCCTATGTTTCTAGCTGGTCCTTACTTTCTTTCCATAACTAGATTTCCCTCTATGTTCTTTAAATAAAAGCAGTTTTCCTTTTGCAGCTTCTTCTCCTTAGTCTTTGGTTTACTTTGCAAAATACAGAAAAGCTGTCTTTCAAGATTTCTTCTGGTTTTTGTTTGTTGGTTTGTTTTTGTTTGGCTTGGTTTCATTTGTTTTTCTGACAGAGAAAGGCCAGTCCTACTGTTGATGCATTTTCTCTGTTCATCTTCTTGAAGACGTGGTTCAGTTTTAAGCTGCAGGTTGGAAAAGACAATGGTATTTCCAGATTTGAACCATGATAAGCATGACACAGAGGGAGAAGGAGTAAAATGCCTGGAAAATTAAGACTTATGGCAATGTAATGACCCAAGAAGAAAGCACTTCCACTGGAGAGAATTCCCTACAGTAATTTTGGAAATCTCATTACAGACAGATCTTCTGTTACTTCAAGGATAGTCTCAAATACAATTCTCCTGCATTTCTGTGCAATAATAAGAAGCTCTATCTGCTGATTAAGCTCCAACTCTTGACCGTGTGTAATTCAGGACATTTATGGAAAAAATAAGAGAGTGTGGTATGCCAATTAAATCTCCCGGAAGACTGGATCACCACAGCTTTGTTTGATCATGGCCTTGTTTAGTGTTTGGCGGGGTAATAAATAGCAGAGAAATATGTAATATTCCTATTTCTTCAAGTTCAAGTGTTACAGTTTCACTTGGAAAGCCAATATTAGCTATTTCATGTACTTAGGAAGGAAGAAAATGTGCAAGAAAGACCCTTGTTCAGAATGGCTCAACAGTTGGCCTTTCCTTTCGAATGAAAATGAGGGGGAAAAAAACAAATCAAAACAAGACATTATAATCATACTCCCAGCGATATGGTCCTTTTCTCAAATCTTGCCTCCTTTAGCGGCTGAAACTAGATGCCGTGCCTTGTTTTTATCTGACTAGAGATGGGTGGTCCTACTAGTTTGATGATATAAGAGCAGGGAACAAACATCTTGCTGGATGCAAAATATTTAAGCGAAAAAATAACTGGTGACTGAATGGTTTGAGCAATTCAAAATTGTCCTCGTACATGCTAAAAAAAATATTATAGAGCAATTTTTCTGAAGCTGTTGCTGTAAACACGCTGCATCAGTAATTAAAAAAAACCCCAAACCCTATATAAATGTTACCAATATGTATTTAATAACACCTTTATTATTTTCTCAGTCATCTTTTTTTTTCCCCCTCCTTATGTATATATTAATACATCTGCAAAATGGTTATTGCTCTTTCTAAAAGATTTCTGCTGACCAGTCTGTTATTTCACAGGATTAATTCTGGAAAAAGGAAAAGCCACCACTCTCTGATTGTTTCTCTTGAGTGCAGATGTCACCCTTCCTTTAAGTTAATAATTTCATAACCGGTGATATGGCTGATTTGCTCATAAAAATAAAGACACTCTGGTCCTATATGTTATTTATCATTTGGTTTCACAAAGAGACCACATTTTGATGTACAAATCCATTCTCAAACAAATCTGATTCCTTGCTAATCCATAGCATATTTTGGTCTTTACTGGGTAATGAAGTCTTCATTTTTATGTGTAAAAAAATCTCATGTATAATACAAACAACATTATCTCTAAAACTGTGATACATCATCATACATGCAAAACCAAAGCCTTGGGTAAGACAGCCTGGCAAGTTAGATGAACCACTTCAATTTTCCATCAATCAAATTATAGTTTATTGTTCAGCTGAACTACCTCAGGCAACACAAATCTAAAAACTGTCATTTTGGAAACATTACATTTTTTTTCTGTCACATTATAACCCAAGCCATGGCCATAAAAAAGAATGTCATACCATTACTGACTGTAATATTCCTTAATTTAAGAACAGCTAATTCATCTGCTGTGTATGCAGTGTTCCCAGTATTTGGAGCTTATAGCAGTGTTCAGTTACAGTAATCTTATCAAACTCCATTAGTACATTTATTATTTTTTAAATAATGGAGATTTTTGAAAATTCAATTAAGACTAGAATGGTTGTTTATAACAGCATTTTAATGCCTACATTAGAAATAAGGTTTACATTTCAGAATCATCTAATATTTCAATTATTTGGTTTCTATGAACACTAAATTGCAGGGAATTTAATTAAAAATTAGGCTCCTATGGCATACACTTGATGAAAGAATCTGCTGTCCTTTTTCTGTTTCTTTACAGCAATGAGTGTCATCACTCTAAGGCTCAGAAGTTAAAAATTAATCTGGTAAATATTACAGGTCTGTTTGTGTTCCATCACCCCAAATGCACATCTGTCCTTTTTGACATGTAGGGTATGAAATTCCTCTAACATGGAAGACCAGCAATGTAATGCTTGTACATTTTAAATGTTCTATTTACCACTTATCCTAAATTCCTAAATGATAACTTTATGGTGTTCCTTTATTTATCTACATTAAGTTGAAGTGCATATGCCAGTTAATAGAAGAGTAGAGGGTGAGAACTACAAACAGAAGAGGGTATATTTCTTCCCTGGTTAAAATATATGGAATTAAGAGCATGAAAAGAGAGAGACTTACTAATACAGGTATGCTCCCCTCACCATCTATATGCTTAAAAATATAATCATGTTACCCCAGGAAATCATAAACTTAGTTAAGTTACAACTGTTTAAATAATATATGGTGAAATTTAAAGATAACTGAAATGTTGTGGGAACATACACTTCACTGCCAAGATATATATCATAAGGACACCTGTCCCCGCCTTAATTGACTACCTGCTAAAAGAAAAACCTGCTAAAAGAGCAGATTTACTGTGCATCGAGGCAATGAATTTAAGAGGTCTCTGCTGAATAAAAAACTAGTTCCATAGGTTGAGCTGGGCCACGTTCTTGAACAAGTTCAGACATATTAACTGAGCTTTTATGTGCTTTCATGCACCATTTACTTTTGAAAAATCAGGAATTTTCACTGCAACAATTGCTTATGCACCAAGGTCATAAAATTCCTGTTGTTGGTATTCACCAAATCTATGCTAAGTAAATTCCAGCAAGGATTATTGTAGACACTTTGTATGTACATGCAAAAAGGTGAGGGAAATCAGCCCAAGACTAGTAAGTGTAAAGAACTTATCGTGGTATTTGTGTGGGGTTTTTTTTGTTGTTGTTGTTGTTGGTTTTTTTTAATCAGGTTATTTTATGTTAGTTACAAATTTACCTCGGGAACATCTTTCTGCTTTTGTGATACTTATAATTGCTGATCATATTTATGGATCCAGTTACTTTTCTACCAGCCTAGTACACTGCAAAATGTATGGGTGAGAGCACATAAAGTAAGAAAAAAAATCATATTTTTACAGTGCTTTTTTTAGAGGGTCACACTGAGGCTCAAGAGCGCAGCAGAGGTTTTGGGGAAACTGAAATACCTAAATTTTCAGAGCATATTAGGGTTTTAGCCACCTCATTCCATATTTCACTGAAAAGTGTCATCCTGGTGAATATCTTGAGCAGCAGTTAGAAAAGGTAGGCATCAGACATCATTTTCTGGTTGACAAACCTGTACCTTCTAGTGTTCTGCTTGTTCTATAACAGCTGTCTTTCTGTTTTATACTATTTTGTTTCTCCTCCTGAAGGAAATTATTTTTTTCTTTGAGCTGAAAGTGGTCCCCTAAGCACTTTTCTGTCTCAGATGTGAGTTTTCCAGATCAAAAGGAACCCTGAGAATGCTGTGATCTTCATTCACAGGGTAGGTAATAGGGGAGTAGGAAGAGGGTGTCATAAAACTGGTTAACAATAAAAAAATATGACTGACCCATCTAAGGCTCAGTAAGATCGGTTAAAGTTGCTTCCTCTCAAGTGAAAACACGGTTTTTGTGACTCATTCCACTGGCTTATGAATATATGTATATTTTCACTATGTCTATAAAAATTCTTGTTTTATCCTGTTTTGCCAGAAGCTGGACTTTCCTGCTGTGATACTAGCTGCTGGCAGTGGAAGCACCCAAACCTTTGGCGTATTCAGCCTCGCAATAAAAACCAGGGTGTTTCCTAGATACAGTATAATTAGCTTCAAATGCTATGTTACAATTATGCTCAGGGTGTGATCTAGACAAAATAAAGCGCTTGTGAGTGAATACTCATGGGCAATTCTAAATGCCCCCTGTTTTGTGTCTAGGCACTGTAAATATTTTAGAATACTATGGATAGCACCAAATCAAAACATTTTATGTCTCTTAAATTCTGGATCTTAGCTTTCCACTTTTCTTTAGGAAGCGTATTCAGTCAACCTAATTTTTTTCCCTTCCAACCACTGGAGAAGAGAAGACTGAGGGGGGATCTCATCAATGCCTAAAAATACTTAAAAGGTGGGTGTCAGGAGGATGGGGCCAGTCTTTTTCCAGTGGTGCCCAGGGACAGGACAAGAGGAAATGGGCACAAACTGGAACATGGGAAGTTCCATCCAAACATGAGGAGGAACTTCTTTGCTGTGAGGGTGGCAGAGCCCTGGAAGAGGCTGCCCAGAGAGGTGGGGGAGTCTCCGACTCTGGAGACATTCAAACCCCTCTGGACACGTTCCTGTGGGACCTGCTCTGGGTGACCCTGCTCTGGCAGGGGGTTGGACTGGATGATCTCCAGAGTTCCCTTCCAACCCCCCACCATTCTGTGATTCTGTGAATGGGGAGCACCAGGGATCAGTCATGGGCTGCGATTCAGTCACCCAGACCATAATGTACCCAATGCAGAGCTCTATCCTGGATGAAATGCTTTCTTTTAAAACCATGTGTTTAAAGAAGGATATTTTAATATGGTCCTTTGTCATTACCAGTTGACATATCACATCTCAGGCACGGTCCTTTGCAATCTGCTTTGTAGAACACAGGGAATTTTTACTTTTCTATTATTCCTTTATTAACGACCTCACATCAAGGAAAGAACAAGGAGTAGGAAACATGGATTTACCTACTGAAATGGGCACAAAATGCAGCTCAGCGATTTTCACAGTAAAGACATTTTTAGTAGTTACAGTCCAGAAAAAAAGTGAACCAAAATGAAAATGTGGACGCATCCTTAATAACAACTCATGGACGGGTTTCATTTATGATCCTATTATAGTGGCATGATCTCATTACAGACTCTCCCATCAATTTATAAATAGTGAAAAAAATCAATAAATAGTAATTTATTCAATTTTTCATTAAGCCAATGTGTTGGTATAGATATATGGCAGATCCCCAGGTATTCAAACGCTGCCTATGACATGCCCTTCACTGAAATCCTTTTTCATCATTGTCACAATTTTAAAATGGTTTCAAAAGAGAAAATCAAATGAGAAGCGAGAGAAGTTTTTAACAAGGCAGTCGATTTAACTATCAAAATTCTTTTCACTCTCTACAGATACGTATCAAGCAGAACTGCATTTGCATGTTCAGGGCACAGCGTTAAACACAAAAGAGAAAAATAAATAATTGCTTGTGACAATGTTATTATATTGTATGGATTGGATCATTGGACAGTGTTCTACAAAAATTTTATGGATTTGAGTCCAAACATGTCTTTTAGAGGATATAAGTCTTACAACCTTACAGACAAAAGTAAATCAAAGCCATATTTTCTCTCAGGTTGGTGAGCAGAGGAGGCATATAGGGAAAGGCAAAGAGAGAAAAAGTTTCTTTAAACAAGTGCATGCAAAGAACTAGAAAGTGCTTTGATACCACTTCTTTCCTGAATAAAAATGTGCTCTCTTTTGTGGGGGCTGAAGCTGTAACTCAGTATCTCTGTGCTTCTGAGCGTGTTAATCCTACACAGACGGTGAGTATGGAGTAGTACCAACGATGAAATCTTACAACTTTTTCATTTGTTAAGACATGGAATCCCATTTTTAACATGTGACATGAAAGATAAATTGCTATGAAATACCAAAGAATGTAAAAACTAGACGCCAGAAAATGAGTAGTAGACTTTGCAAATATATCGTATTGTGGGAAATTGACCCAAATATGCCAGTTTTTGTGAGGGTGCTTGCTCCCCTTCTGACCTTTTTTCCAGATTTGTATTTGGAACTAGAAGGATATATTTCCCCTTTTGGAAATCTCTTTAAGAAGGCCTGTGGACAACATGTGTTGGATCAAAAGTTTCAAAGTTTCAGAACTTTAAGGTCTTTCAAAGGTGTTTGTTTGTTTTTTTTTTTTTTTTTTTTATATTGCAGTTCTTTTCATTACAACTCATTTTGATGACAGTTGGGTGAACTGTTCAGGAAAAAAAAAAAATGAACCTGCCCAAAGTTCATTGGTTAAAAAATCTGAACTAAACTGAAGCACGTATTTTTTTAATGGTATTTCTCTGTTTCTGTTTTAGAAGCTCAGACCCTTGAGTGGTTTGTGATTTTTTGTGTATGTGTCTTTGTAGGTTTTTGTGCCTTATACATAAAGACAATGTTTGAGTATGAAATAATCAGCCTGAATCTGACACACAGTTTTATACCCTGGTGACTGGGCAGAATGCGAGTAACCCAAAGCCACAGGAGCTCTTTCTGGACAAGAAATGAATTTTTGTATTCTTAGTTTATTTGAACCTTTGTACCATTTTTACACACACCATAGTATCATCAGATATATATACAGCAAGTGGAAATTCAAAGATATCAACTACAGAAATATATATTATCTACGCTTCGTAATTTCTGAAACTGAAATATTTCACCTGAGTATTTATTCTTATTGCAGATTGCTCATTTAGTGGCTTTGGTCTCTCTCTCTCAATATATTTCTATATACGTGCATATACTGTCATATCAGATTCACTGGCAAAGATCCAGATTTATTAAAGATGATAGGGTCAAACTTTATACCAGTGAGACCAATGTTATATATATATATGTATATATATATATATATATATATATAGCCACTCAGGCAATCAACAGAATCAAACAGCCGAGGTAGAACAGTAAAGATAAAAGTAGTCAAATATATAAATTATTCCTGTAAGAGTGATCAATTCTTCTTCATATTCCCTGGTGGTAAGGAAAGAAGGAATCAGTGCATTTGCATCAGAAAAATATTTATTTTTAATATTTTTGGAAAACTTTTTTATTAAAAGAATAATATTGGAACAAGTTGCTAAGTGAGGGTGAGGAAGCCCCTGCAACGGCCATTTTTATAGAATATTATACAAATGTCTGTCAGTAACACTGTGTGTATAACTGATCCCTCTCAGAGCCGGTGCGTAGATTAGGTGACCTCCCAAGGTCCCTTCCAACACAGCATCTCTACGATGCTCTGATTGGAAAGAGCCCAGTACAAATATTTATCAGACTTTTTTTTCTTGTTCACATAGTTGGTCACTTTATGATTCCATGAAAGAGCTGCGAACTGGAAGGAACTGACAGCAAATGTTTTAATTTGGCAGTTTAAGGGGGGAAAAAAAATCTTTGCACTTATTTCAGTGTCTGTTACTGGCAGAAAATACAAACGAAAAGCTGCCAAAATCTCTTTGAGGGAAATTCAGCCAAGTAATTCTCTTTCAGTGTGAGGCATATGATTGGGTCTACAGCCAATATCTGAACCCTACTCAGATATTTCACATAACCACTGTGAAAATCTATTTTGATATATGTATAGGCAGAGACTGATAGGCAGATGAACACATTCTTTGCTTAAGCAGTTAAACTGAAGAAAAAGTGTTCAGAGACATGGTTTAGTGATGGGTTTTGTCAGTGTTGGGTTGATGGTTGGACTCGATGATCTGAAAGGTCCCTTCCAACCCAGGCAATTCTATGATTCTAAAATTTGACTAATATTTTATTATGCTGGTGCATAAAAAGGTTATAGAGTTACAGACAGTATCGGTTACAGAAAGACAGAATAAAGACAATGGTCATATCGATTATCAGGTGCATTAAGCTACTTCCAGTTTATTGTTAAACCTGTAATCATGCAGAATTGTCTGATAGCCGTTACCGTAAGATGGCATGGCACTTACCTCTCAAGTCAGGAACTGCGCCGCAAGTGACTACAGAAAAGCCGAAAAATACCAGCCCCTCTTTTGGCTTTTCTGCAGAACCAGTCAGTAGACAAAGGCTTGGCAGCTTCAGGCACAGGGTGATTTCAACCACCTTATTTCCAGCTTTTCCGTGGGTGAGGGAGAGAAGAATCAGACGGGTGCAGGCAGCCTGCACCCTCCAAAGCGGAGAAGCTGGGGTTCCTCATCACCTTACACGCATCAGGAGGATTCAAACACTGACAAGACTTGAGGGTAGAAATAGTCTCATGTTTGGTGATACTCAGATGCATTAAAACCTCTCCCAAAATATAAAGCCAGTGGAAAAAAAAAAAAAAAAGAAATCTGAAACACAGACCTTTTGGTTCTCTTTTCAAAGTAAAAGAATCCTACATTGCCTAGAGAAGAGGTTTTGCAAAATTACAGCCCTTTCAAGCCTCTGTTATTAAGAACTATGATGTCACTGATTGTGGCCAGAAAACAGGTATTTACAGCTTTTTTTTTTTTTTTTTTTCCTAAGACTTTAAGGTGTCAGGAAATGATCCAAGTTACTTAAAGTATTACAATAACGCCTTAATCACTTGCACTCTTTCTCTTCCCACCGCGATCATCCAGGAAAGAAAAGCGGGCATAACTCAACATTTCTCCTGAGAATCTGACAAAACTATTTCAACATACTTTATCTATATATTTCAACCATGTTCTATTGCTTCCTCAGCTTCTCCTTCGAACACCCTTTTACCTAACTTGTTTGCAACATTGTAACTTTATGAACATGCATTTAATTTGCCTTTTAATATCTTCTGCTTTTGATTGATACTTTCCACTTCAACAGTCTTTTTACAGTCATTTTTGCCAACAGTTACTTTAAACTTTGAGAGCAGATCCTTTCAGGTTCCAAGTATAAAATTGTTGGGTGTCATAACGTGTTTGCACTAAAGAAACGCAACTGAATAAGAAGTAGCCTTATTGTTTGGACTACCAAAAACTGTTAGGTCATCTCTTAATCCTTCTGTATTCTGCACAAGGGAGTGTAATTGTATTTAAAGTAGAGCAGTATCAAATATGTTATGACTACACTGGATGCGAACTGACACAGTCCAGTTAGTCAGTGTTATACTGGACACAAATAGCTTTGAAATCTCCTCGGAATCCCTTCCGTCTGCAAGCTGTGCCAGGAACAATAAGAATTAAGTCCGCTGAAACAGGAATATTTTGGAACAACACTGGTGTGGGTGTAAGGCAAAAGCAAGAGGTTTGCAACAAATTCAGCACAAGTAGTTTGCATACAAATGAACAATTTGTTCTTGAAAATGTTCTTTCCATCTTGTTTTACTATTAAGCACAGTTAGGGACAATTGTTGGTATAAATTTTGATGATTATCATGAAAGCTTTGGCAGTGAAACTCAGTGAAAATGTACTGTAGGAGGATGTCACTCCTTCCAACTTTCTGGTCGACGTTTAGGAGCAACTGAAAAAACATCCAACAAAAATTAACGCCCACACTTTTACACACAATATAGCACAGGACAACAGGATTTTTAGGATCTCACACTGAGAGATATGAGTAATACTCTTACTCATATTACTAGTACTGAGTATTAGGTGGTAGAACTTGTAGGCCCAAACATTTGGGAAGCCCCACTAGGTGCTTGTAGAACAAAGTTTAGTTTTATGGTGAGTCTTCAGATTATGACTTTGCAGCACTTCTAGCCATCCCAAATATTTGGGAATCAGCAATGCCCTCACAGAGGAAACGGTTTGTCTGAGGCTGCAATTTCACCACCACTTATACTAGATTTTTACACTATCAGGTACTAATTTGATTTTGTTCCAACGTGGATACGCCACTGCATTACTGCTGAACTGGCCAGAACAAAGCAATACAGCATTTATATCAGCTTTCTGCTCTTACAGGGGTTTTATGTCAGCTGCAGGAGGAAAAATGATACCCGATCCAGCCCAAACTCAGTGGTACAAACATAAGAGCGATCTCATACCAAAGGAGTGCTCTGCATCATGAGGCTGTGGCATTTCCAGTCCTATGGCAAGAGCTCAGGAGCAAGATTTACTGCTTTGTCAAGCCCTGGCCTGAGGGCTTTAAGCAGCTTGATTAGAAGATTCATACTGTCACATAATAGGATCTGTTGAATGCGATGAAAGGTTAGTATTTCACTCGATGATTTGCAAACCTTCAGTTCAAATCCAGTAGGTTTGGGTTTTCTTTTCTCACTTTTTTTTTTTTCCTCCCCCCCCCCCCCCCCCTTTTTTTTTTCTTTTTTTTTTTTTTTTCCTTGGGGAAAGTGGGTTGTGTGCAATTTTTTTGTCTCCAAATTTCAATAGGTCATTTGAAATCAGTCCCGCAGCAACATGTGGTACATCCATTTCTAAGAAAGCAACAACACACTGACTCGTACTAAATTTGTTCCTAGCATGTCTAGAATAAGAATATGAAAAGTGTTATCTTCAAGGGGTACTTTTAGTGAAATAAGAATTATAAATAAGGACAGATCTCTGAATGTTTCATATAAAGAAAATTGAATCTAGGAGCTGTAGTCAGATATTTTCACCCCTTCACAAATGGCATATTTCTGCTTCAAGATAAAAGTGGATCTCAGAAAAGGATATTCAAGTAGGGAAAATAATTTGATGATTCAGTCAGGTCTAGATAAAAACAGGGTTGTTTCTAATGGGAAAATGCGTGCTGTCTTCCAGGATTGACTCTTGTCCAGCACTAAATGTTCCTCCAGCCCTGGTTACTGTGAGATGCGACCAGATTCCTGCAGAGGTAACAGACAGATGTTGCTAAAATCAGTAATGTAGAGGAAAAAATTCCCAGGAGATTTTACCACTACGGTCTTTTTTACTTTTAATTTTAAACTTTCTCCATTTTTTGGTAAGGCATTTAGCTGAAGTATCAGGACTGTAATTGAGTCAGTAACTCCCTTTTACTTTCTCCCCTCCTCCACAAAGTAATTTTTATGAGCAAAAATCTATCACATTTGACAATAATGGGAAATGTGACTGCTATCAAGTGGCAGGGTATCAAATCTTTTTTTCCCCTGCCTATGCTTGATTTTCTCACTCCATTTGCTTTAGTTAGAATGTAAAATATGTTACACATTTTGGGAGAAAAATTCTTTGAAGTACAATATAAAAACTAATGCTTTCTGATCTTTGACTAAATGCATTATTCAGAAATATTTATTTGTCTTAGTAGTTATCAACAGTATTATTGAGTGTATTATTAAGGCCATGTCAAAGTGCACAGTCATACATTCCAAAGCAGATCCCCACCATAAAATATTATTGTGTATTTTTTTCTGTAAATGAACACTTTCTTGAAAAAAACCTGATTTCCATATAGGGCTTTCCACCATGGTTTGAAGATCTACAGAGTTAGGCATGTTTGGAAGTCACAAATCATAGGGCTAAGAGATCATCACAGTAAAGAGTCTTGCTCTGTATGACAAGTGTAATGACAAGACGACACAGATATCACCAAATCCAAACCAAACAGACGTTCACAGATCAGGCCTTAAACTAAATAGAGGTGCAAGTAAGAAATCAACACATTCTTCAGAAAAGTCAAATGCAGCAGTCGTAATGTCTAATAAGCTGCCTGGCTGGCCAAGAATACCAGAATGCCACTAGGAAAAGAAAAAAAAAAAAGGAAAAAAAGGTAAAAAGAAAAAAAAAATCACACTTCAAAGAATCAGGAGGGTGTCTTCAGCAAGTCAGAAATTGGTTTTTGACCTTTCTGACTCATGTAAGCTTTCAGGATTCCCACCTGTGGTTTCTTTTCTAAATGATTTGATGATAAAAAGATAATATTTTTTCTTCTTTTGAATGGAAGAAACTCCTCCCTTTTTGTATTGGCTGTAACACAGCTCAGGCCAGCTCTGTCCAGTGTTGCCCTTTCAGGGGCAGAAACAAGAACTATATTTCTCTGCATTGCATTTCCCACCATATTAACAGCCTGGGTAATAGAAATCTTCACTGTAATTGTGCGTGAATACATCATTAGTATAAAATGAACATTAAAACTAGTTTGGGTTTGGGTTTTTTTTTTTGGTATTAGATAAATTCAGCATGAATGACAGTTTGTTTGTTAGAGAAGTAAGATATGACATCTAAAATGCACCATTGACTGAAGTTAATATTTTCAAAAGTTAAGTTAAAGATTGGGAACTGCCATTTTTCAAAGCTTGGACAGAGACCTGATTTTAGAAAGTGCTGTTACTCCTGTCCCTTGGAAATGGTCACTCCCAGTCTGAAAAAAATCCCAAACATCTGGCTATCAAAATCTCGGATTTAGCTTTAAAAAAGTTTCTTTTTTCTCTAATGCAAAATGCCAATGAAACCAAAACTTAGGAATCACCATCCTTGTCCTCCATTTTTAAGGACACAGAACACGCTAGCAGAGTCTTCAGGAAACAACAAGGTCTTCTCAGAAGACCTGTGTGATGCTGAGGTCAGAGGATCTGAATACGCTTAAGATACTCAACACCCCATGAGAGTAAACATCTGAAAGTGTCCTGGTGTAGAATTAGATTAAAACAGAAATAGGAAAGAAAAGGCAAGTAATAAGGAACCCCAGAACTTAGACTCATTTGGAAAAAAATGACTGAATAAAAAGTTGGAATCCATAACTGAGACAAAACCAGTGGGGGACTTCTTAAACACCCCCAAAGGATGCTTAGCATTTTTTTTTCACAATCCTCCATTTTTATTGAGAGCAAAATAACCTTCTCCCTCAATGTGTGATCTCCCTGTAAATAATTGAGAAGATCACATCTTTCTAGTTTTAACTCTGGTTTTTAGAAACTCTGCAGCACTTCCCACAGGTCATCCTGATAGTACTGGTCATTATGTATGAGAAGAAGAGCTCCAGGAGTAGTATGTGTAAGAAACAGAAAACAATTTTGATGGAAGGAGCTTAAAGATCATAGACAATCTAGCTGAAAGTGTTAAAGTATTTAGAAAATTTTAAGAAGCTGTGAAAACAGAGAGTAAAAAATTCAACAGTTGATTCTAGAAAACATTTAGTCCTTTTTTTTCTAAAATAACTCCACTGTTCAAGCAGTGTAAATAATCTTTTAGTGTAAAGCTCTATATATTCTTGTGTTTTGCTAATACTTTCCTAGAAGAATGCTGTCTCCTTCTGCCTATTGTGCCTAAGGGGATCTGTGGGGGAAGTTCCTTTCTGTAGGACCATCTCCTAGGACACAATCACACCTCCATAGCTCTGCCCTTTTCCCCATTTCCCCCCCAAACGTAGATTTCTGACCCACACCTTCATCACAGCCTACCTCTCTATTTTTTGGTGTACTGGGCTTGCTAATTATCAAGAAGATTCTGAAAGATGCCAGTGGGATATCAGGTCATCCCCATGGCTCCAAGATTCATCAAGGTCTGTGAAGATTATCAGGGGGGAATTTACTGGCTGTTTGAGACACAAATGCTCTTGCTAACCCAAGGAAAAGTAACGTGAATTTGAGAAATGTAAGAGGAAGAAAACAAATTTCATAGCTGGACCCTTTTTAACCTCTCTTTTACAGCATTTTATTTATAAGGAGGAGCACAATGGTTTAAAAAGTGAAGAGTGCTTTCGAAGGAATTTTATTTGTTATAGAGAGAATTCATTATTCAAAAACTTCCAATTTTGCTGCAGTGAAAAATCATATGTTTCTCTAAACTTCAGTGATAAACTACTCTCTTAACTATTAATAGGAAAAAGGCTTAGAGCAGGACGAGCAAACTTTAAATTGAATATGGCCCCAACCTATAAACCGAGCATCAGAATATTTCAGATATTTAAAATGCCACCTCCTATTCAGTGTTTATGGCTGTGGCCATAACACAGTATATGTCTAGTACAGCACAAGGAACTTCAGTGTATTGTTAATAAAACCAAATACAGCTCCCAGCATAGTCCACAGAAAAACTCCCACTTACATTACTGGGAGCAGAAGCAGGCAGCCCTAAATTAGTAATAGCTGATGTGTCATTAGATTTATCTTCTGCAGCCCAGGACCACTTCTATGTGGCGTGATTCATTGCAGGTTCCAACATAAATTATGGATCCGGGAGAAACTGGTAGTTTGACATTGCAAGTTGCAATGACAGGAATTTGTGTTCTGCTTCTTGTTCTTTCTTTTAACTATGGCCATCAGCTTAACAGTAAAAAGATTGTTTAATTTCCCATTTCCTTGCACATGTTTTATCAGCATCCAGTGTTCCCTCCTCCATTTCACAGAAGCTTTCCCCTCCCGCCTCTCACCTCTGTACTGCAATAACCGAAAATTCAGAAATTAGATTCCTCTTGCCTCAAATCTTCCCCTGTGCTCCGTGGCTGAGTTTTGTCACCCAAGTGTTGAGCTGGCCCAGTTCTGAGCAGAGCAAAGTGGTTTCCGTGCTGTTCCCGACACGACTCAGGGTGACAATAACGAAGCGCGGGCCGGCACGGTTCTCGGAGAGCTGACCTTGCATCAAAATCTCTTCTCATTAAGCGAAATTCCCAATGAAATTCAAAGCACAATTAATGACCACAGCATTTTGCCAAAAGCAGTAACTGCTAAACTAAATGAGACAGTGTTGATTATGCAAACAAACCACCGCCCTGGAAAGCCTATTGTCTACACCAACGCATTTCTATTATTATTGATGTTATGACACTGATCAGAACTGGAGCCTTATTGCGTTAGATGCTGCACAAACACAAATTATGGGATTGCAGTGCCATTTGGTACAAGATGCAGAAAGTAACAAACCACAGGAAAAGATCTCAGGTCTGAGGCAATTTTGTGCATATCCAGTTTATTCATTATCTAACAATATTTATAGTCATTACAATTTTGTCTTTAGCAATCGAAGGACTGCTTGAAACTGAAAATAGCTGACTCAGTCCTGGCAATTAAATTAAAACCTTTGCCCTGTGAAAGCTCTTGGTATTGGAAGCATATTTCTTTTACTAAGGAAAAGATAAACTTTTTCTTGGCCTGCCAAAGTAGGGCAAATAACACATTTCAGTGGATTACGCTACCCAACAAAGTCTAGCAAAATTAGAAAATCTTGCACAAAACCTTCAATTATTAATTGTAAATCAGCGCAGCTTGTGCAACTGGAGCTTACAGATATCGTGTCTCAAAAGACATACCCCTGAAGAAACCATAAAGCAGAAGAACACATGAGTTCCACCTTGGAAAGAAAGATTGCCCAGGGAAGTTGTGGTTGCCCCGTCCCTGGAGGGATTCAAGGCCAGGCTGGATGGGGCTTTGAGCAACCTGGTCTGGTGGGAGGTGTCCCTGCCCAGGGCAGGGGGTTGGAACTGGATGGTCTTTAAGGTCCCTTCCAACCCAAACCGTTCTATGATTCTATGATTTAACTCTTATCATTTATAGAAAGCCAGTGCAAGAGCCACTTCCTAGTCTCAGT
Source organism: Numenius arquata (assembly GCF_964106895.1). Classification (NCBI taxonomy): domain Eukaryota; kingdom Metazoa; phylum Chordata; class Aves; order Charadriiformes; family Scolopacidae; genus Numenius; species Numenius arquata. Next base: position 1,512,271 of record NC_133579.1, read on the forward strand.
CTACTACCTCTTCTTCTCACTGGTTTGCATCTCTACCTATTTACTCCTTTTAAAAGTCATTTCTGTCTCCTTTGTGTCCAGCAAACAAAAAAACATGAAAGTGAAGTGATTTACTGTCTATATAGCAGAAACAGTTAAATTGCCTACATTCAATCTGCTGTTACATGCACAAAGTAACCAGAAAAAAGCTATTTATGAAACTCCACTCTGCAGAGGCAGAAAGCTTACATTTCAGACCCGGGATGAAGTCCACACCAGTGACAGAAACAGACAACCAAGCTGCCAGCAAGAAACACAACCCGTGAGTGATACTTATCACAACAGCAGGTTATACAACAGGATCTTTGATCAGAAGAATAATTATAAAAAATAATAGCTTCCCTTTAAATTCTATGGGTCAGCAGATCTGACCCTTACTAAGTATAGTGACTTCTGCGTTGTTGGAATCTTAAATTTTTTAGCAACACAATGAGCAATGAAATCACAGGATCATAGAATGGTTTGGGTTGGAAGGGACCTTAAAGATCATCCAGTTCCAACCCCCTGCCCTGGGCAGGGACACCTCCCACCAGACCAGGTTGCTCAACGCCCCATCCAGCCTGGCCTTGAACCCCTCCAGGGATGGGGCAGCCACAGCTTCTCTGGGCAACCTGTTCCAGGGTCTCACCACCCTCACAAGAAATAATTTCTTCCTGAGAACTAGTCTAAATATCCCCTCTTCCAGTTTAAATGTTGTATCAGGCCTTGAGCTTTCCTTCTGCATGCTGTGCCTGGACTGACTGTGCTACACCCTGCCCAGGGACGGGGAACACCCATCACACGGCACATTTTCGTCAGGGACAACACTCGAGGATTTTTCTCAACAGCACAGTACACACACAAGGGCAGGGAACAGATTGGAGTTTCTCCCAGGAAATATTAGCTTCACACCTTTCTTTATGCCAAGTGTTTTTTATCTTTTTGCCAGTGAACAGGATGAATGTATTTGGAGCTTAAAGTACTTTTCATTCATCTCTCCTTTCTTTGGATTCCACAGTCAAGGCAGTTAGAAATTAGGGAATTTAATATAGGGGGAAAAAAACCGAACCAACAGGAATTAATTTTTCAAAGAATTCACTTTAGTGAATGGCTGTCGTTAATGCTTGCCCAGCAAAACCTTAACAGTTTCTTATTATTATTCTGCCCAGAGAAGCTGTGGCTGCCCCATCCCTGGAGGGCTTCAAGGCCAGGCTGGAGGGGGCTGTGAGCAACCTGGTCTGGTGGGAAGTGCCCCTGCCCAGGGCAGGGGGTGGAAACTCAATGGTGTTTAAGGTCCCTTCCAACCCAAACCATTCTATGATTCTATGATTAATCTGTTATTCTCTATGTACTTTTAACTTAAATCTCAAGGCTTCCTTTACACTAGATTTTTTTTTTTTTTTTTTTGGAAATCCAATGAAATACTGTTTTGTTTTTCCTTTCTCAGAAGAAGGACCACGAATTGTTAGCTGTTTTAGGATAAATTTCCCAAAAAATTAATGGGAGGTGTGTATACTAACCCAAACAACAAAGTTTAATATTAATTCAACAAGATGATGTACATAAGAAAGCAGAGTAGGGAAATTTATCTTGAAAGTTCTACCTTTTCCTTCTACATTAAGCAACATTTTGGAAATGTATCCCAGAATACTCTCTCAAATGAAGGAGATGTTATATTCCATATTTTCTCCCATATTGAGAGAATCAAATTCTAAAGCTTCTCAAAAATAGCAAACAAATGACAACACCTGGCTGCCTTTGCCATAGATTCCCCTTCTACATCATCTGCAGGAACTACATGACAACTGGCCATTCCCTGCATGGTCAGTTCAGTTATCCTATTGCTGCAGAAAACCAAAATGCAGTAAGTCCAAACAGTATTAGGGTTTTGTGTGTTTTCACGGAAAACAAAGCTGATATGACATTCCCAGCTGAAATTAGTGCCAATAATTATACAGTATAACATAGTTTACAACAGGTTTAGCCATTGCATTGTGCTTGTTTTAGAATGGATTAAGCTAAATGACCAACCATAGATCAGGTTGTTAAATTCAGTCCCTCAACTTGTTTAGGAAGGACTTGAAAAAATTCCGGGTTTTTTTCTCTATCATAGTATGGCTTTGACATAGAATCCTGTTATAAACAACAATGAAAACACAAGATATAGACTGTACTGGCATTCTCTTTGTGAGGTTTATGTTTATATGTGTAGCAGGGAGGGGTAAGTACAAAAAAGAAGAATTCCTGATGGTTTCCTGCATCTCCTAATCCAGTGTCTCTCTCAAGTTCTCTCCAGAGAACTTTGTTGAAGCCTTGAGACAACTGCTTTAAAATCTGTGGGCAGCAAATGTGAGTCTCGGAGAATTTTTAGCACTTGTTGACCAAACACTTTTTCACTGCTCCTGAAATAATACAATTCATGTTAAAACTTCGAGTTTCCAAAGTCCATGTGTAAGTTACTTCCAACAACACAAAGTTGAAAAGGAGAACGATGAGGTAAATCTTCCACTTTGGCAATTCTTCATTGTGAACAAAGCTCATCCGCAGCGAGGAGAGAGGAATTCTTCGGGAGATGTGTAACTGGGATCACCTCTTCTTCAGCAAATGGCAGTGAAGGAAGAGGTCCAATGTCCAGCCCTGGGAGAGAAGGTCCAGCTTTGGTCTCACACACACTGCTGTGGAGCTGGAGACAGTCCAACCAAACCAGGGTGGAGAGCACCTGATGGTGGGCAAACCGAGGCCCAAGTTTTTAGTGGAACCGCACCTGCGTGCATTAACTCCATCCCAAAGAGAGCCGAGCGTGGGGTGACGCAGCAGGTGGGGTTAGTGCCATTGCACAGTTTGTGCTTCGGACTCCGCTTGCAACTAAATCAAACCTCCAGCTGATGCAGAAGATCTGTTTGCTTTTGCCGTGGTGTTCTTCTATTTGCTCGCAGAATTCTTTCCTGTGGTCTCTAGACGAGGGAGTTAATACTTTAGTCGTTTGTCACGCTGCATCTTCAGCTAAAACACTGGTGTTTTCCTGCTTCATTTTGCATGAACTGACATCATGTACTGAAAGAGAGAGAGGGCCAATGTGCTTCTCAGAAATCAAGTAGTCATGAGGCTTTACCTGCCCCTAGATATGCACATACATACACACGTACACACACGCACACGTACACACACACACATAGGAAAAAAATAGGAAAAAACGACTCAGCAAACGCAAGAGTCGCAATTTACCATGGAAGCCTCTACTTAATATTCCGCTTGATCTGCCAAGTTTATAGCCTGGCAAATCTGAATACAAATGTCGATGCAAATGAGGATTCATTATTCTTACATCGTCTTTGTGTTGAAGCTTAATGTAACTTGGTTCCTGTGGTTGCTCAGGGAATGTAGATTGCAAGACAGGAGGAAAAAAAAAAACCCGACAAAAACCAGAGAAGCAAATAGGGAAAAGAAAAGTAGCAGAAATGGAAATAAATGGAAAAAAAATATGCTAAGGTTTCAGACTAGCAAAACATCAAGCTAATACATTACCTTCTCCCCCTGTTTTCTTGTATAAGGTACATTTGCTTACCATTATCAGCAGAGAAGGAGTTAACTAACCAAGACCAGTCTCCACAGAGTCAAAACATAACAATCCTCCTTTTACTGATTATACAATATTGTGCCCATTGTAAAGTCAGTGCCCCATTTATCTGAAAATTTCAACATTCTTTCGTAATTATAGAGCTCATCGGCTGGTAGAACCTGTACATTTAGATCTGTAAGAAGATTATAAATGAATTTAAAACCACCCCACCACTTCTGCTTCTTTCATTATAAATTACTGCTGAATAATTCAGAAACACTTTAAGAAAACTACAGTACGATTAATAAACTACACAATGAAAATCACAATAGTTTAAATCACACATTTATTGTCCCATTTATAGCCCATCACAAGCAAAGGTTGAAAAGCACCAAATTAGAGAAAACATGAAATGTTGCAAAATTATAATTAGATCCTCAGTGCCACAGTACATTGTTCTGATGAATCTTTTGCACGGTTAGCTCATGCTTACATATAAATACCTTCTCAGTAAATAAAAATGTACTGTAGGCTTGACTTTTAGAGAAGCTGTAAAGCTTAGCATACGCGATGATCCCAAAGTCAATGCTGTAAGGCTTGCTTCTTCATCCATAAATAAAGCACATTTGCATCCATTCAGTCAAATTAGCTCCATATAAAAAGGTGGTTATAATTAGCTCCTCTTTCAGGTTCACGGCTAAAACTCAAGCGTGCCTGCCGTCTTGATTAAATCCACCATCGTCTTCCAATAGCTAGTGCTAATTCTTCCAAGGAAATATTCAGTTGAGGTGTTATTTTATTCTGCACTGCTGTTAGTTGTCTAATTTACGCCAAGTCCCTGCAGTGCTTTCCTTAAGCCATCCTCTTTGTCTTGCCTTTGAAATTTACCAAATCTTACAAGAAATCAATACTTAATTGATTATTCACTTTTCTGCAGCTTCAAACAGCAAGCACGCATAAGATCCTGGAGTAGTCACCCGATTTCCAATGCAGGAGGTTGCTTGGTGGCAGGGATCTGCAAGCATCCAACAGCAGGCATTCCGGGGAGCTGTGCAGTGGCGTACGGTGCCAGCATCCAATAAAGAAAACGAAGATACTCTAACGAAGCAGGAAAAGTTCCCATGTGAGACAGATCCATATCACTGCTTTAAATAAAAAAGCGGAGGCTCCTTTCGGAGACAAGAGCACCATTCTCTTCGCAGCTATCCCTCTGGTTGTTTGTTGTTGGTTTTTTTTGTTGTTGTTGTTGTTTCTTACCCTTTCTTCCCGTGGCACCGAAGTGGAATATCCAAAGTGCCACCGAACTCAGAGAACTCCACGCCGGAACCGGGGGGTGAGGAGGGCTGGTGCCGTTACCTCTGACATGGAATAAGGATGGCAAGCACGTAACATTACGAAATGTAGGACAAATTCAGGCGAGGGAGAGAGAGAAGGGAGAGCAAGAGACAGATGGCGGATCTGGCGGGGAGCCAAAGCCAGGGAAATGAATTACGTTGCTGAATAACTGTACACCATTGATTCCGCCACTTGTTGCCGCATGGCAAAAGAGAAAAAAAAAAAAAAAAAAGCCAGAAAAGGGCCCTGACGTTGGCAGGAATCTCCTCGCCCCGGTGTCACGGGCGCCGCAGGCAACTTTTGGCATGGGAAAACTCACCGCCCCGGCAAGGACACGCCACGGGCAGAGATGGGGTGGGGGGGTGCGTGTGCGTGTGTGTGTGTTTGTGTGTGTGCGTGGGGGGAAAAGTGCATGGGAATGTGCGAGGGAGGAAAAATAGAGAGCGGATGCTGGGGTGCGCGTGTGTGGGGGGTGTGTGGGTATGTCCCTGCGTGCGTGGTGTCTGTGCCTCTGCGCGTGCGGAGGGGAAAACAATCACTGCAATCCAGCCATTTTGTTTAATGAAGAATGGAAGGCTGGCATTCAGCGACGTGGTTATGTGCCGCATATTAATGCGGGCTCCCTAGACATCCTCCCCCCTTGGTTTTTTTTTTTTTTTTTTCTTTTTTTTTTTTTAAATGAGTGGCACAGGAACGGAGCCATCGACGGAGCAGGCACCGTGGGAGCGGGAGCTTGGGAGGGGACGACTCATCGTCGCCAAAGCCGGGGATGAGGAACACGTTGGTGCCCGAGGAGGAGGAGGAGAAGCTGGTCCCACCCTTAACGGCATTGGGGTGTTCCCGAAAAAGCGAGCCAGGGTTCGAAGCAGATCGTTCAATAAACGCTTCCTACCCAGGATGGAGGGAGACATTATGGGATGCCCAGGGGGCTTTGGAAATCAAATACAATGTTTGAGTAGCACAATTTGAGGTACATTATAAAAAAAGCAATTTGAATTGCCAATGAGGCGACACATATCTGCATGCTAATTAGACCTGTGTCAAGCTTAGTCTGCCGGGTTGTGTTGATGGCTCGGAATGCGCTTGTAACTCTGCTGAGAGATTGTTTCTGCATAAATTATCAGCTTTGTCCTACTGATCATTTTCTGCAAACAAACATGAAATGTAAGATCAAAAGGCAATTCTGAAATTAAAATTATTGATTGATAAAGCCTAGATTTCAGAATCTAATTAGAGGAGGCACAAACAAAAGCTGATATTATTACAGATTGTGCCTGAGCTAGCAGCCAGATTGTGCAAGGCTTGTAATTTATCTTTGTTTATGCAGCCAGGATATTAAAAATGTAATTAAAATGGTAAAATGATCTGATCAGAAATAGCCACCTAGTGGCAAGTATATTATTTTAAATGGATTATAAAAGCATTGATCTGTGCAAATAAAAGGTTTTTTTCATGACAAACATAGCAGCTCATTGAAACTTGCTGAGCAATTTGTCTTTTGCTAATAAGTTGTCTTTTGTGTTTTGTTCCATAGATAAGCAACATCATTTATAACCCTCATTTGCACACTAATAAACATTCTGTTATTACAGGTGGTGGTGGGAACATCTTTCATAAATTATGGCATATGAAAATGGAAGAAACAAATAAACCCTTTTCTAGACATGCACTAAATACGTTTTGTAAAATTAGAATATTCATCTGACAGCAGCAGGAGAAGTCGCTTATTAACTCACTCTATTGCTCGGTTTAAGCCATCAAACAGGAGAAACACTATCAATATGTAATTTGGCTTCTTGCCTATCTCTGTTACTTAAAAATGCTATACAAAACACAGAGGGCCCAATTTACTAAGTTGGTCCAGATTCCATTGCTAAATTTCATGGTAATAAAGAGGTCTTTGTGATTTATACCTTATTTTTACCCTCATTTAGCACCCTTCTAGAGTTGCCAAGTAGATTAACTATTTAAAGAACAGACTGTTTAATTGCACACAATATAGAAATGAGTTTCGAAAAGCCTCTGCCATCATGAGCTATGGACACTGAAACTGCCAAAGGAAGCTTTGTCGTATGTTAATGGAGCTAGACTATGAAAAAAACAAACTATAAACAGGGTTTTTTTCAAGAAAATATAGTCAGAAGCTTGTAAGTTCATGAGAAGGGTTTAACTCATGTATTTCTTTTTATTTCAGATTTCCACATGAAACCACTATGGAAATACTCAATTCCTTTTAAAGAAATTTGCAATTTAGGGTCCTGTCAGCAGCTCTGGGGTCTTTTGTTAGGTGCACTTAAAATGCCAGATTAAATATTAATATGTGGTTAGAGTTGTGCTATTTTGCAAGCCCTGAAACCCTATTAGTAAATCATGATCTGGTGACTGATGCAAGAAATTTCAAGGCACCAAGAGTGCAGATTGCCCATCAATCTGATGGATCACTAATTTTTAGTAAATCAGGCCCTTGGACTTTTAGCTGTAAGCAGATGTATGTTTCATTGTGACGGGAAAAGCAGTCCAACGAACAGAGCAATTTTCTGCACTGAATGTGTACCGTAACAGGCAGAGTTGTTTTGCATAATCAGTAAGTTATTTGAATACAAGTGTTCATTTAATGAGCTGTGCATGAGCGATACTGTTCTTGGAAAAAACCCCACATTTTAAGCCAGAAGAGAAAGCTGCATTATTTTTATGGAACAGCACTAGGATTTCAAAACGGATCCTCAGCGTGGTAGAGCTCCAGAAGGATGCCGAAGAGGAAAGCCCAGGGAGAAGCAGTGTCCCGTCTTCCCAGCCTGCCCAAGGAGCTGCATCCTCTTGAGAGGCTTCATCACCCACTGGCCGTAGGTCACATGGGCAGAGTTTTTGGGTGGGATGAGGAAGGATCAGGAAGAATGCTGAAGGATCAGGCAAAGGAAAATGGAACCCAAAAGAAGGGGTGGGACCCAATCTGGGTGAGAATATTGAAGAAGCTTTTAGGCAAGGAGGTACTGCTGCAGAGAAGAAAGATCCTCCCTGACATCTGAGACACTTTGATACGGGGCTGAGTTCCAGCTTTTGTAACCTCTTGGGGAAAAATAACCCCTCAAACCAACCCACACCCTCTTTATTGGCAATCTTTAGTTCATACAGAGGAATATTGTCTTCTACTTCCTTGTAATATGGATTTAAGTGGCTGGTTTAGGTATTTGCTAATTATGAAGTGTTTCGTGTGTACAGACACTGTCTTAGCGTATACTGCCTCCTGTTCCGTAACTGTTCCCTCTGCTTTCATAGCTCCTTTCTCTCTCACGTTCTAGCAGCCTGCTGACCCTCGTATGGAAATCACCGTTAGAGAAAGACCTCCTCTGCCGGTGCTGCTTGGCTGAGATGGAGAAGCACAGGTCTGAAAGGCTGATAAACCTTCTGTGTATCCTTACCTTTCTCAGGTCACCCTCTTCAAAACACCTACACACACTGCTTAATCTAAAATAAAATGCATTTAATAAATTCAAGTTTTATTCTTTAGCAGAAGCCTACAAATATAAGCCTTTATAATCAAAGTATTGAAAGTACAACGTGATATACTTTTTTAAAAAAATAAATAACTACAGTGTGCAATAATTCAAGGTTTTCCCAAGCTGATGGACAGCCTAAGAAAGAGAGACAAAGCAGCGTTATTTTTACACCAGGTGGCCATTTTCACTATTTCCAAATACTAAATCATTGCTTTTATTTAAAGAAAGTGATCCAAATCAATAGGTCTTCTGGTATTGACGTTGCCAAGTAATAGGCAGCAACACCCACCATTCTGAACCATTCCAGCCGGCTTTTAACGGGAGCGAGAGTCTGCTGGGAGCACCTCCCCAGCCGAGGCACACGGAGGGTGCTCTAATTTCCACTAAGCCCCGATCAATGGGTATTTATTGCCACTTAGACAAATAGAAGCCCGGACCATTTGTGCAAAACCGAACCGGCTTGGATATACGGCCCACGTCAGGAAGATACACAAATATTAAAAGTAAAGCAAAATAGTAAAACGGCGAGTGGGTGTCTTTTTAGCCTTCCCTTTCCACAAAGCTATTACTCGGCTACTGCATCCTGTGAAAATACGAACGCGGAGAGAGGAAAGCTCACATGTATTTAATGGCGTTGCAGAGCAATGTACGTATTGCTGTGTCTGAACTGCAGTCCCTCCCGTGCTCGGTGTCGTACTCATGTGTTTACCAAATGTCAGAAACCTCCCTTACAGGCCATTAATGCTATTGTGGTCCCTCCAACACGCACACAAATGCCCCTCTCACCACACACACTTTCTCAGTGTCCATCAATATGTTGCAAAGTCTGCGTTTCATTACCATATCATATGGAGTATTGATTCCTGTTCCAAGCTAAATAATGTTGTTTTTTAAAAGATCTTTTACCCTTTGAGTGGGGTTTGCTAACTGAACCGCAGACTGATAACAAAGACGTATTATAATATCTGATACCATATATACTTTGGCAAACACCAAACCCAGTAACTTAGGCAGAAATTTCAGTGCTTAATTCAAGTTTTACAAACAGGAAAATTGTGCACAAGATCCAGTTACATACATTCCATGTTAAAAAGGGAAACATTCCTAATAGACCTTTCAACATAATAAGATTCAGGCCTTAGCAGTAAAGAAAATGATTACAAGTTTTATTAAGCTTCAACTAGTTTCCATACCAGATCTAAAAAGTCACCTTGCACCTATATAAAGAGGATTATTTATGTAATTATCTGTACATGTGTCCTCATCAGCCACTGTATACAATCATTTCATGGCATTCAGATTCAGCACAAAAACATCAAGGCCTAAGTACAAATATTATTACTATAATGGGTTTTCATTTCTAGAGGTCATCAGGGGAAGGGATTAATTTTGCTTGCTTTATTGTACACACAGAACAGCACACAGGGTCATATTACAATGCCTCTATCTGTAAAATCACATTCAGCTGTAATGAGAAAGGCACTTCTTAAAACAATTTTACAATTTTACAATTTTGGGTGTATTAGCTATATTTTATTTCTTTTCTATGTTGCTTTCCTTTATGCACACTTATTTCCAATATCATTAATTGATTGTTTACAATGATGATTTCAGGTGTCTATTTTGAGCTTGCATATCCTTTCCAAGATTCCTTTTCTCAGTAGGGATATAGAGACATTTTGTATCTCTGGGTTGCTATAGATATTTTTTCAGAATTGTATAGAGAACTTAAAATCTGTTAACCATGGCAAAACTACTCCAAATACACTGCATTTCCTTTCCTTATATTGTACATAAAATGGTCTCTGGCTAATAATTTACAGACACAGCTTTCTTTTCCCCTTGCTTCCTCAGAGACCACCTTGTTACCAGGTATTATTTAAATGAGACAACTGCATTCTTATCTGTGCTCCATGGAACTCGTCTTCTGCTTCCCAAGGAACTCCATTCCTATTCCCATCGGATGACGTTGAGAAGCAGGTTTTTGCATAGGCAGGGTCAGAGGCAGCAGGAAAGCGAACCTGAAAGATTGTGTCACGCGATGTCCAGATAAATACATGCGTACACCGTATCCATTTAATGAGGATGAAATCAACAGTCACATTTTAGCCAGCGACAGATGATTTTGTAGTCCGTTTTCCGCCTGTTTCAAAGCGGTGTGAGTGAAAGTTCAGCAGAGCCGGGGCTGGCTGCAGAATCCCAATAGGACAAGCTAAGACAAGAAAAAGCGAAAATAAATTTTTAAATAAAATGTGGAGAGAAGTGAGCTGAAAAAACAAAACCAGAAATTGAATACAACCACAAATACTGGAACTAAAATGAAGAAAAGAAAAAAATTAATGCCTATAGCATTTCTTATATGCCTTACAGGGATTATTCACTTGCATAGGCAAAACTTGTTCTTCTTTTCATATGGCTGATAAAACCTAGATTTTGCTCTAGCTAGAAAGCTTGTTTTCCCTAGGCTTTCTCAATAGGGATAAAAGAAGTAGATTTTAAACTACTGGAAAAAAAAAAGATTGACCAACCTGAAGAAGTTCCCTGAATATTCCCAGTCTTAGCATTAATATTCTCCTGACTTATTTTGTCTTGGCAGAGGAGCTGAGAAGCAGCAGTGTCTGGAGACGTTATGATTTCAGAGGCCAAGACTCTCCATAAAACCATACAAAAGCACTGGAGAGCTGCGCAGAGCCGTGGCATTACAGGCAAGATAAAACACACGCTTCCTTTCCCTAATGCAGGCTCGTTCTGGCTCGGCAAGTTGGCAACGGACTCGTTCTCCCAGACACTGACTTTTTGGAGCGCTGAAGCCTGTTCTTGGCGCTTGCGGGACACATGCGCAAACACGTTGCGTTGGCCACTGAAACGATGAGCACAACCAAAGGAATGATGAGTCCTTTCCCCTTCCAGCAAGGATGTCACAGGGACTCTATTGACTCTCGTGCATTGAGACTATTTCTCAGTCCGGCAAAGATCCGTTAAACGTACAACATTTTTTTTTATATATTTTTTTGGCCAGAATGTAGGCAAATAAAATTCTCACTGCTATGTGAGAATGCACAATGAGACAATGAGTACCTCAGGGATACCTGCTTTCGGCCATAATGGTAGTTCATTCAGAGCCTGCAGCTTGAGTATTTGTCTCTACCTTTTTGAGAAAATATATAATAGAAGTACAGTTTGTTGTGGAGCAACGTAGAATCATAGAACCATAGAATGGTTTGGGTTGGAAGGGACCTTAAAAATCATCGAGTTCCAACCCCCCCTGCCATGGGCAGGGACACCTCCACCAGACCAGGTTGCTCAAAGCCCCATCCAGCCTGGCCTTGAACCCCTCCAGGGATGGAAAGTTTAAGACTGTAAAGGCTTTGTATATTCCTGGGTATAACATGCATAGGAAGGAAAAGATGATAAATAATTGCATTCTGCATTCATGCAAAACAATGTTAAAGGCCCAAATTGTGCTTAAACTTGCACAGATTAAATCCTGAAATGAAAGTAAATTCTATTAACCCATTGTAAAAAACCTCAGGAACCCCCCCCTTTGCTTCTTCATCTAGACATGTTTAACATCAAAAGAAGAAACAAATACTGATACAGTAGAAAGAATTAATAAATATAACTTTACTGCAGAATATACATTTTTCTTTACTGGAGAGGTTATGCACAGTCACACATATATGGACATAGTGAGCATCCATATGGCTCTTACCTTTATTGTTGTTTAAAATGTTGTTCTTTAAAAGTCAAGACAAGTTTCTAAATAATTCAAAATCAAAACCATTTAAGAAGTTAGCTGAATCAGAAACAGAAATACAATACAAAAAAGTGGAATGAGTCCAGAGGGGTTTTTTAAATATTTGTCTTTAAATATAGCGTGTTTTCCAAGCCAAGGGGATTGGATTCCAGTCTTCAGGGTACTCAAAAGAGCCACTTGAAATGTAAAAGGTCTGATCCCACTTGACTCTCCCTCTCCGATTATAACAGCATCCTGGCATCGGTCCTCAGCCTCACACTGGGATCCCAGACACCATCGCACTAACCCCCAGAAGAACACTCCACTGGGCTGGAGGCTACCGCTTCCCCAATTGTTGATTCTTTTAAGCCAGGACCTTACAATCCCCACCCCAGATGGTTATTATTCTTGGATGGGTTAGTGGAATTGTGTCCTTTCTTAACTAGGAATTCTACACTTATTGGGACTGGAAGGAACATTCCATGATGTATTCTTTTATTTTATGATCAAAATAAGAAATTAAAAAAAAAATATCTCCTGCCCAGTTTTATCCCATCACAGCCCTGTGCAAGGAATTCCACGCAGTGCTAAGCTGTGTGAATATGTGAAAACCCAGCTACCCCTAGACTTGCTGGTTTAGACTTCATCATGGCTACTCAGGAAGACACAACAAGGCCAAGTGACACAGGTCCCATGCCCATAATACTAAACTCTTTCACCCTCCAGACCATGGTGGCTGCACTCAAAGAGTCTCTTGGAGATTTTCTCTGGCTTCCACTAACTCCTGAATTACATCCAGGAATTAGTCAGCCAAAGGCTACAGCTGGCAGAGGCCAAAATCATGCTGAGGAGCACACTAACACTTCAACAGTAGAAAGGGTAGCATTCCAGAGCTCAGGAATGTTCCTAGGCTCTGTTTAATTTTAGGCTATACATTTAGCCTGTAAGTCTTTCCCTTAATGAAAGTGAGCTTTGGGCTAGGTCCTTAGAGGGCCAGTGACATTTGAAGGATGGGAGAGGGATACAATCAATTTAAATATGCATTTGCAAATTTACAAAATATTATAAACATGTAAGGTAGTGCATCTATCTTCATCAGACTCTAAAGCTGTAAATACCAGTTGTCATTTATAGATTAAATGATTTTCCTAAATCTAATTTTATATTAATACAAACCATTTGTCAATTCAACATGAAGGTTTCTATTTTAAACATTCAAAAGTCATGGAATGCAAATGTTAGGGTTATCCCGGTGATTCATTGCACAAAACATAAATTAAGGTATAAACTCAACAGAAAAATTAGTTTGCCTGAAAGGTGTTGAAATAGATCTGCCACTGACCTGCTCATGGCATTTTCACCTCTGCTTGTTTTTTAAGATTCCCCTCTTTTGGGGGAAAATCCTCTCAAAACCCCACAGCTCCAATAGCCTGATCTCCTGCACATGCAAAAATTTAACTGACAGTAAACAATAATCCAGATGTGCAAGAAGGCTTTGAGATGTGAATTCGTAAGAAAAAAAGAATAATAATTCATCCGCAGTTTAAGACGGACTTTTCTGTTCCTGCTTCCCTTCAGTCCTGATACTTCCCAAATCATGGAATGGTTAAACAATCTGTGCCTTCATCTTCATCATCACGCAAAGACTGATCCTTTCAGAAGATCTTCAAAGTAACTGGCAAAGATAACAAGATTGTCAACAAGTATTTAAAGAAATTAAAGGAAACCATATCATCCTTAGATAAAAAGAAAGTTTTAAAAAGTAGCAAACACTTTGCTGATTCCTTTTCCACCGTGCTACAGGAGGATAACACATCACAGAAGATAATATTATCAAAACAAATTTGAACACTTGTATTAGATGCTACTGTTTTTGTATTAGAAACTTTATAACTTCTTTACGTCTATGATAAGACGTCTGCAAATCAGAAAATTGTTTAAGAGCAGAGTTTTGCCAACCTATATTTCTTGGATTCCCTAATTTTGAGCTCCCAAAGGAACTGGCAATGCAGCTGGCAATTAAAAAGGAATAACTCGGTTCAAAGTGACCCTTGTCATGTCCAGTCTGTGTATCTGGAGCTTGACTAAGGCAGCTGGACTGTCAGGCAAAAGGCAACAGAAGCCGTCACCATCTCTGCCCCTGAGGCTGCTGTGGATCATCGGCTCCATGGAGTTAAGTCATCCATATCTCTCTGTTCTATGCTAAAGCGTTTAAATACAGGAACTCTCCTCACTACTAGATTTTCCTTCTTTACTAATCGGCATCAACACTTCAAAACTCACTCTTCTCTTGAGAATGACTTTGAGACAAGCCTAGACTCATTTTTTTTTTTCCATTTTTAGCACAAAGGACTTGTATACTTACATATGGGTATGGAATAGATACGTGCAAAGAGCATCCCTTGCAACATATTCCCTAGACAGGATTCAGCTATTTTAGGTACGGTTGTGGAAGAGTTCTATTATAGCAACTCCTTGACTTAAAAAAGCTCTTCCAGCAAAAAGAATCCATATTTTCTGGATTTTGCTGGCATAGCTATGGTGGGAGAAGGGACACAAAACAAAGTGAAGACACAGGACAGAAAGCAGAACGAACAACAGAATGACCCTGATGAGAACCCATGAGAGAGACCCTCTGAGCGAAGCCTTGACCGCAATAGGCTTGGAGTTATGACCAAAGTACTCAATTTGGTGTGTACACGGAAACTTATTTTCAATATTTAGAATTACCTGACTTGATGACAGGTATAAAAGCCTGTCACTGGAATTTGGACTTAAAACTCTTTTGTTTGTTCTCCCTAAAGCTGCATTTTGATGAGGTGACTGTGTGTACTTACTGATAAATGGGATGAACACTCAGGACTGCAGTTTTTTTCGAAATAAATGTATATTGCTGCTTTTTTTAGTGTTAGCATAGTCTAACATTTGGAGTACTTACGTGGGGCTTAGATGTCAGTAATGCATGCATCCAAGACCTAGGGTATTCCGTTGACTTTTTAAAATATGAAGCCAAGCATAACCAGGTTTTTGTGGCATAGATGTTTATCCTGTGGGATCTTTCCATAGGTCAAAAAATGTAAAAATCCCCCAAACCAAAAACTGAAACATAAAAGCAAGAGACAGGAGGGGTATCTAAATATTTCTGCCTTGAAGAAGGAATGTCTTGTATCACAAACCCTCATATATGATATATTTACAGCATATGAAAACTTTGATTTTTAAAATCTCTATATTAAAATACAACAGAAGATGCCAATATGAAATAAAGGCCCAAACTTCCTGCTTTAAAGAGTTATATAAATACCTTTATCTTTTAATGAAACAGAACAGGAGAATATAAAGCCTCATTAATGTACAATGCTTTGTATGCATCTCAAATGACTTTCACAGCAAGAATCTTGCCCTACCCACATCCCAGCGTCTGTGGGTACTTCTAAGCAGAAGGGAGTATAAAATCAAATCATTCCTACCACATCATTACATAATTTATTCTCAATTATACCTCGTGAATGATTTTAAATATTCAATTAAGCTGCATTTGAATTTTGCCAAAGATTATTTCAGTTCTTATCACCTTTGGATGCCTTTTCAAGACGCTTACTGCTAAGGCATTAAATGTACCCTCCCGTATTGTCACACTGACTGTAGGGTAAATGAGTCTATGATGATTTCTCCCTCCGAGGCTCAGAATATTAAATTAAAATCTAAGAGAAACAACAGCATTGTTTTCATATAACCAGGGGCCTCTTCAAACATAAAATACATTTGCATAGTTCCAGACTCACTGAGGAGGAAGTAAGTTGACTTATTCACATAAAAGCTGCAGTGATGTGTTCTTATATTCTGTCAAGCTACAAATCTGAAAATTTGCCTAAAGGCAAATTGGATTTTATCTATCCATACCATTAATATAAAACAAATCTACATAGCTTTTTTATTGATATTACAGTCTGGTTTTCTTACTTCTAAATCTAAACAACCTTTCATCTGACAGCACATAGCAGATTTTTTGTTTCTTGCTTCATCTATTGCTTAAGTACAATATATTCAGTGGAGTTCTTACCTTTTAAAAGGATACCTGCTTCTAATTAACAGCATTTCAACACAAAATTGCTCAAGAGTAACTAAACTGTGTTGATCCAACCCTTAAGTCATGACTTAAATATGTATTTCAGTGGAGGGCTTTCTATTTTTTTGCCCGAGTAAGCACTGAAGAAGTGTTTGGGGTTTGTTTTGAAATTAATAGCTAGCAGTTTTCTTGTTCATTAGAAAAGGCTTTCTTTTTAAAGTTTCCTCCATAAATTATCTGAATCCTTTCCTACCGTGGCCAATGAATTAGAACCATGTTGTAACATTGCATCATCTATATAGCTGTAAAATAGATTTAATACAATCAAGAATAAATCATTGACAAATAAATTCAATAAACATGGTCTGAAGACTGAGTCTTGGCGGACATCACAGTCCATTTCAGCCAAGCCAGATTCCTTGCCCTGTACAACAAATCTGTGTGCTCTTCTTGTTAAACAGTCATGAATCTGAGTTAAGTGACTTATCCTCAAGAGCATCATGGTCTTATCTTCTCCAATCAGCATTCTAGAGTCAATCAAATCAAATGCTTCTGTGAAAATAACAAAATACAGTGCCAGTACTTTGATTCCCTCCAAAGCCTGGTCACTGGCCATATTACCGCTAAAATGCCAGATGCCAAAAAATATTCTTGGCGCAGTCAGGAAGAAGTGAAAGTCACAGAGCTAAAGGCTCGTGTTGAAATTCTGCCAATGAGAGGGATAGGAAGAGAAAAAGATAAGATATTTTTATTCTCTTACTTACTGATAACTAATTAAAATTAACTGAGATTACCGAAAATCATCTCAGACATGGCCTTCTGGGAGTCGATTGCAAGGTCAGGCAGGTAAGGTGAAATTCCTTGCATTGACCCTTACTTTGGCATAGCTAAAAACAAATTGGCTCTTTTTCTTTCAGAAGGCGTTTGAACACTCCTGACTCGCTGCCCTGAGCGAGAAAGACCCTCACTTCTCCTCAAGGCTACCGTTTTTTTAGCCATGACTATTACAGACAGGGTGAAGGCAATGCCTTATCCTGCTGTTTGCATGAAATCACAACCAGGTAAGTTCCTACTTGGCCAAACTGGGAGGAAAGGAAGGTAGAAATGTTTTCATTCCTTTCTATAGGGACCAGGCAGACTTTAGCTATATCTGACTAAGAGACTTCCAAGTAACTTTTCATAACGTTTTTCATTTTTTTCTATGTTGCAGTTTAGATTTTTTATTGCACGTTAAACTACCTCACCTGGAAAATAATCACTTGAAAATGATCCTTAGTTCGGGGGATTATGTGTGCAATAGTTCACACTAAAGTGGTCATAGCATCTACAATTCCTAAAGTTGGAAGGCCTGATAAAAACCCATGGATTCTACACTATCCCAAGGACATTAAGAAAAATCACATTTATGGTTTATGTAAGTAGATTTCAGTAATTTTATTTTGTAAAGTACAAGTATAATGGAGAGATCTACCTGCGTTAAAATGCTTGTCACTGAGAATGGAGGTTAATTTTGTCCCTTTATAGTATTTCAGTGATGTACTTCTAAAATTTATCTTGTTTTATATTTGGACAGTTTTTTTAAATCCCCTATCCTGAAAGTAACCAAACCCCTAATCAAACTAATTTTCATTGAAAAAAAAAAAAAAAAAGGGATTTTTTGTGTATTTGTTTTTAGAAGAAACAATGACTGTGGCCAAATGTCTGGAAATGTCATCAAAGTTTACCTGAAAGCAGAATTTTCCTCTTCAGCTCTCTGAAAGGTCCTGGAAATCTGCACATGACTTCTGAAGCATCCACAAAAAAAGTAACTAGGAAAATAAGCTTAGGAAAATAAGTTTTGGAAAATAAGTTTTAGAAAATAAGCTGTGACCCTCATACGGGATTGAAAAATGTAGTAAAAAATGTGCAGATCTCTTCCATTATGAGGGGAGGGTAGAAGCCAGGCAGGATTCCTTAATGCCTTAAATAGCAGTAGACATACATTTGGGTAAATAAATTGTGCCCATCTTGCCAAAAGATGCAAAATTCACTGTAAAAAGTTCACAACTTCGTTTATTTAGAGGATTGCTGTTTGAAGAACAGCGCAAGTTCCCCAGTCTGAACAACAGATCACCAGAAGCCAAGACAAATTTGGGGCCTTAAAATTTTTAACTCCTTATTCTGGTTTTGTAATATCCAGCTGTACTACTGAAAACAAAGACAAAATAATAGGGTTCTCACGTACGAATGTGTTTGATTTCTTATATTAATTGTCTAATTAATAACATTCAGAATCAATATTTAATGCTCTAAGCTAAACACATTTACATTATTTCAGGAATTGGATCTTTATAAAGTAACCTGAAGAGAAATTTAACTTATATTGGCAAATAGTGCATGAGGAAATGGCCACATCTGCCTGTGAGTTTACCATTTTTAAAGGGTCTGCAACAGAAAGTCATGGTACCTTTTTATGGACTGGTTTATGCTTTAAAATCTATATTCAAATAATCAAACAAGACTGACACTGTATCAGTGAACTCTCAATTATATTGTTATGTGTAAGGTTAAACCAAGCTTAAATAAAGTTAGGAAATTATCTGACTAGTGATGAAAATGGAAGTTCATAGTCTACGATAACATCTGATTTTCTTTAGATGCAAATCTTGGAAAGAAAATATAATACTTACCCTTCCGACAGTATGAACTTTTGGACCAACACCTACTAGTTTGAGGAAGGGCAGTCTTGGATCCACAACTAAGTTTAGAGTTTTTCCATGGCGCTGACATACAGTATCCCCCAGTCACAGTTTCCCATCTTTTATATCTGTAAGTACTCTCAACTGAAATGTATATCTTACCACATCAGCAAAGGAAAATCTTTGGAGTTGACTGTATGTAGTAATAAATATTACTATTATTTTTATAATGTATACTTTCAGCCAGATACCACTCTCAGATATGAATCTGCAGCTGAAAATACCTTATGAGAAAGCACAAACCGGATTTTTAAGGTTATAGAGTAATGCATTCCACATATCTGAGGCTCAGATACAGCTGTTGGGTTTTTTTTTTCCCATTGGATAATAATCACCAGTACAATATTCTGTCCATAAAGATCTGTTAAAAATTTACCAGGCTATGATATTCATTATCAGAGCCTTTCAAGAGAAAGCTCAAACGCTAAAATGCAGCTAGATGTGTACCAGCGTTATGTCACTCTGTCCTAGTAAACACATATATTTTATTTTATTTTTTAGACTGGTTTCATCTTGAAAATTACAAATTGGATTAGGAGGTTTGATATGATTGGAAAACAGATTGACAGTCTACTTAGCATTTTTATTAGTCGTGTAGATTATCTATAGGCTATAGATGACCTCAGTCAACTTAACATTCTTTAGGCAGCCAGACAGAAGGCAACATCAGCCAATCATAAAAACATGTACTTGATTATTAGGTCTCAAGATGTGTCAAATCAATACACTGCATCACCTTCAAGGCTAGATATAAGAAAGCGGCTGCATCTTTTGTAACTTAGGAGGCTGAAAAAAAAATGCTAAAATGCCCACAGTTTGCATAAGTTCTGTTTAATACAGGTACCTCTATTATTGCCATTTCAGTTTTTTGATCTAATTATCACAATTTTTACTCTTTGAACCTCTTTGAAACCCAAAGAAATATAGGTCATAAATGTATTAAATAAAAACTTAAAAGAATCATACTGTTTCTACATCTCTTTGTCCTTACTATATACATATCCAGCATTAAGTGGTCTCTTCTTCTTCTGATTGCAACGAGAAATGGTTTAATATCATAGAATCATAGAATAGAATCATAGAATGGTTAGAGTTGGAAGGGATCATAAAGATCATCGAGTTCCAACTCCCCTGCCATGGGCAGGGACACCTCCACTAGACCAGGTTGCTCAAAGCCCCATCCAGCCTGGCCTTAAACACTTCCAGGGATGGGGCATCCACAACTTCCCCAGGCAACCTGTTCCAGTTCACTACCCTCACAGGAAAGAGTTTCCTCCTAATATCTAATCTAAATCTCCCCTCTTCCAATTTAAAACCATTACCCCTTGTCCTGTCACTTCATCTCCTGACAAAGAGTCCCTCTCCGGCTCTCCTGTAGGCTCCCTTCAGATATTGGAAGCCTGCTATGAGTCTCCCCGGAGCCTTCTCTTCTCCAGGCTGAACAACCCCAGCTCTCTCAGCCTGTCTTCATAGGGAAGGTGCTAATATAACCTCTTTTTAAGGTATCTTTATAACCTTTTTTTAGGGTATATTTATAAACTTTTTTTAAGGTATATATAAATATAACCTTTTTTTAAATTTAATATAACCAACGTACTGTAGTGCATCAAGAGACTGTTTGTAATCACGCTTAACTGATGTGATCACAGTTTGTCATCTAAAGTTTAAGGGAAAAATATGTAACACAGAGACTGTGGTTGTCCTGTACTTGCTCTATTGAAGTGCAGTACCTACATCAGTAGCAACATAGGGAGGCAACGGTTCCTCAAAACTATCAATTTTCTGCAATTCCTTGGTTCCTGAGGATTTATTAATCTACCATTGGCCTTTACCACTACCTGGCTATCAACTTCACCCTATTGTCTGCTGACATTTCTATCATACTTACCTTTTTTAGGACAACAGGGAACCAAGACTCTCAATTCTTTCTCTAATTAGCTCTGCAAAGGAGTAGAAAGTGTCAAGTGTCATTAACTTCCATGGATCTGGGCCCATCCTTAAGTGACTCAGAGGTAGACTAACTGTTCTCAAGCAGTATAATTCAAAATACGGTTCCTCCACATGCTAGGGAGTATTAAGCCTCTCTCTTAGAGTTACCAAGACAGAGGGAAGAGATACCGATCCTTCTTTGAGATCACCTTAGAGGACAACTTGATCTTTGCATGCTTTGTGCCTGCGGACTGGATCTCCAATGTTTTACCACAAAGAGATCTTCCACACGACTGCAGTGCATTCCCCATGGGTGAACTGGGACCTTGAAGCCGCAATAAAGAAGAAACATGATACATCCTTCCCATACTTGTGATCGTACTGTGAAAGGCTACTCTATCACACCATTAATAACCATGAATTTAGTTTTAGGTGGCTTGTCAGATGTTTCAGCGATTTTCAGGTAGATTTTTCCATTTAACTCACAAGAAGACATTTTTCTGAATTTATAAACATTTTTCATTTCTAAAACTAAAATTGATTTGGGGTATAAAATTGCTAACAGCATAGTCAGAGAAATGGCAGGCATCTTTATCAGAGCAGATAACTTTTATAGGCATGCACAAAATGTTGTTCTGATCAAACTGCTGAAGGAGAAATTACCTGCCCGATATATCTACATCTATCTATATTGATTCATTAGACAGATATTTTCCTCCTGACATGAGAGACCAAACTGAAGTCACCTGGAAGTATAGTTTAAATGAGCATTACTTGTAAAGACAGTAAAAGACCATTCATTGATGCAGGTTAAAAACCGGCCACACCTTTTCGTTCAAAAGAACTTTATTCAGGACTTGAAATAACATTTTGAAAATATTTCTTCTTGTCAAAACACAGCTTTAGTCAATCTTCTTCCTTCCTGGTGGATTCTTACTAGTGGAAGGAAAACCCCTTAATATTCAGAAACTTTTTTAATAACTGTGCAACCAAAGATCATAGAATCATAGAATCATGGAATGGTTAGAGTTGGAAGGGACCTTAAAGATCATCGAGTTCCAACCCGCCTGCCATGGGCAGGGACACCTCCACTAGAGCAGGTTGCTCAAAGCCCCATCCAGCCTGGCCTTGAACACTTCCAGGGATGGGGCAGCCACAACTTCCCTGGGTAACCTGTTCCAGTGCTTCACCACCCTCACAGTAAAGAATTTCCTTCTAATATCTAATCTAAATCTCCCCTCTTCCAATTTAAAACCATTACCCCTTGTCCTGTCACTACATCTCCTGACAAAGAGTCCCTCTCCGGCTCTCCTGTCTTCATAGCAGAGGTGCTCCATCCCTCTGATCATCTTCGTGGCCCTCCCCTGGACCCGTTCCAACAGGTCCATGTCCTTGCTGTGTTGAGGACTCCAGAGCTGGACACAGTGTTCCAGGTGGGGTCTCACCAGAGCAGAGTAGAGGGGTAGAATCACCTCCCGCGACCTGCTGGCCACGGTTCTCTTGATGCAGCCCAGGATCCGGTTGGCTTTCTGGGCTGCCAGTGCACATTGCTGGCTCATGTTGAGCTTCTCATCCACCAACACCCCCAAGTCCTTCTCCTCAGGGCTGCTCTCCAGCCATTCTCCGCCCAACCTGTATTTGTGCCTGGGATTGCCATGTCCCAGGTGCAGGACCCTGTACTTGGCCTGGTTGAATCTTTAGAGACTGAAGAAGAGACTGAAGTTACAGCATGTTTAATATCCCAGTCAGACATTTCTGGAACTTGTTTGTTTTATGAAACACTACCTGAAATATAGGACATAAGTAAAGTTTTTTCTGCTTAAGTCATTCATTGTAACAATGCTGGAGCTGAGGTGGCTTCACACATAATGCATTACACTTTGAAAAGCCTCTGCAAGTCAACGCTCATTTTTTCCTTCTTCTTTGATATATGGATTCTCAAACTTTAACATATTGTAACTGTTATTCCTAACAGAATTAACCGTTGTTCTGAACAGAAATACCTGTTACAATGCAACATGGTGTTTGGGAACTTTTTTTCCTCCTCCTGCTTAATTAAGTCCCGTAACTCCTAATTAACACTTCCTAAAGCTTTAGTGTGTCCAAGGTAGTAAGCCCCAGAATTTCAAGGGTAATAGGTGCGATGCTAATTGAACGGATAGTTACAAATGAGTTGCTAAGGGATTAGCCCAAGAAAAGCTAAATACATTTAGGAAGGTTTTGTGGTGGTTTTCTATACAGAAAGATCCAAAGAATCTTAACTGACTAGGAGCTGAAAATCAAGCAAAAATGAAGTCTTTTACACCTGACTCTTAACATTGTGTATCTCTTCATCTTTTCTTTTCACTGAACTTTGCTGGAAAAACTGACACGTATGCCATAATTAACTAGGTTTACAAACACGAGGTTTAACTCCTGCCACCTTTAGTGAATCTTATTGCCTGATTTACTCTGGCTGAGGCTGAAGAAAAGCCAGGTATGAAGGGGCTAGAACTTTATTTCCTCTGCTGAATACAGATTTCTGCTAGCCAAACAGCGTCTTCTTTGTGACAAGTCATAATATAATTTCTCTGTGTTCACTGCTACCAGGAAGGAGGTGTGTGTATATATATATATATATGTATGTATACACTGAAAGAGAATTTTTTTTTTCAGAGAGAACCCGAAGTACAAGCTGCCATGTTGTCTTGGGCAGCTCATTGATAATGTCCCAGCATTCCTTTCAGGTGTCCTATGAAAATGAACTGAAGCGCGTGGCATATCAAGAATTGTCAAGCGCACAGATCTGAGGGTCTCCATACCCCTGGAAACATCGTACTGTTCTGAAGATCATTCTGGTTATTTAATTACAAGCAAACTTCCTAAAACAAATCCCTGGGTCGTCACATGATCATATACAATATTTCAACTTTTTTTTACTTCCTTGTCTTTAAGGTCTCCTGATGAACATTCTATTGGATATCTGAATTAATGCCTTGGATTCAGGCTTCTTTATGTACCATTTTATGAAAGATATTATATGAATGGCCTCTTTAGAAATCTAATAGCACCTAAATTCCATGTTCCTTTGCACTGCCAGTTTTGTTTTTCTCCTCTGTCAGATTTCTTCAGGATACTTCCAATTCACTGGTCTTGTGTTTGAATAGAAGTATGCTGCATGAATACACTATTGCAAACTACTTTAGTGTACTTGGAAGTGCACGTTATTTTTTCTGACCTACATAACAGGTTGTCCTGCCCCTATCCCATTCCCCCTTCTTCCTGGTGCTGTTGATAACAAAGTCAGTTAAAGGAATGAGGCCACTTTGGCCTGACCAGTGTTTTGTGAGACAACTTATTTTCTCTGGTGAGTTCCTAGCTTAGGTTTCTTCTTATAGCAATTTACTTCCTGGTCACTGACCCCAGCTTATTTATTTATTTTTGGTATGAAGGCCACAAGAAGGTCTCCCCAAAGTCTCCTCTTCTGCAGGCTAAACAATCTTGACTCAGCCTTTCTTCACAGGAGTGGTGCTCCAGCGCTCGGATCTTTTTGGTGGCCCTCCCCTGGACTTGCTCTAACATATCAACGTTTTTTTTTCATTCAGGTGTCTAGAGCTGGATGCAGTACTCCAGGTGGAGTGGAGGGAGAGATCACCTCCCTTAACTTGTTTAACTTGTGATTGTCCTAACCCAGGCGCAAGACCTTGCACTTGGCCTTGTTGAACTTCATGAGGTTCTCCTGGGCTCACTTCTCAAGCCTGTCCAGGTCCCTCTGGTTGACATCCCTTCCCTCCAGGGTATCAAATGCGCCACTTGGCTCGGTGTCATCCATGAAGGGAGGCATCTGAAGATGATGGTAGAGCAGGATTAACATTAAAGAAAGATCTTCTCTTGACGACACTGTATGACTGAAGGTGAATATTGTTGGGAAGAAATTAACTGTTTTCCCACTGTGTCCTATCACTTACAGTCTGTCCCATAAGCCCCTGGGAGATCCAAAGACCCACAAATTTTCACCCATACCTCCTGTTTCTTTCATATTAAAATAATACATTATTTGGTTTTTAGTCTCTGGATATATGATTTTTTTTTATTTCTTGGCTCTCTCATTCTATTTTAAATGTTTGTCTGACACAATTTATGATTCTTTCTGCTGGGTTCCCAAAGACAGGATTTCCAGCTTGGCTCAAGTAATCTTGCAGATTTTGCCATTTACAAATACTGACTTTTATCTTACATTTTCTGCTGAAGTAAGTTATGCTCTCCATAATTCTGTTATAACACAGTCAACATATGTCTATCCTGAGTCAAAATTTAATTTTCCCTATGTTTGATATTACGGTCATTTTGACTAGTTATGTTATTAAAAGAAATAACAAAAACCCAATGAAAAATCTTTTCTGTAATTTGTTGTCACAGTACTTGTTCTTGGTTTGAGTCTCATTCCTGCAATTTTGAAATCATTTATTTTGTGGTCACTTCTACATAGTGGCAATATTTTCAAATAATTCCTGTATATTATCACTTCCGATTTACTCCTCCTGTGTGCTTTTAGAATTAATAATCCTAGAAAGAAATGGTTTAAAGGATCACACATCTTCAAACCTGGCTTGCTGAGGCATTGTAGTAGTTTAAGTGAATCAGACTATTATTACTATTTAATTATCAGAAATAAGGGATTAATAGTAATATCAAATGAGTAGCATCTTTAAGATATTTTATTGCTAAGTACTCAATACTATTTTCCTAATGATAAAGTCAGTAATGCAATACAACTTGCTTACACCTATTTTTGTGAACTAACCTTTAAAGATACAGTTTTTCATCATCGGAACCCCCTTCACCAACACCTTTCCTTGCCTTGTATTTTATGCAGAATTTTGGGAAGAAGGCTCCCTTTCCTTTTTCTGATTTCTGTCGACTACACAGCAGAATTTTGTCTTTTGCTGCCATGATGTTTCAGTGCTCATTGTAATTCATAACCGTGACTATGTGTGTTACCTTCCATTGCTTGGTTTTTTGTTTCCCACTATACCACATTTCAGCCCACCTTTTTATTATATTATTTATTTATTGCCTATACTAAAGGCAATAAGTAAAGCCTCCACCCCCAATCTTTGAAGTATTCTGGGTTGGAACCCACACTTTACACTTGTGCAACTGGGAATACCTCCTTAATTTTATTAACAAAGCTCTGGCCTCTTCAGCCTTGATCATAAATATTACACCTGCATCAGTCTCTAATAGCGTCTGCCTCTGGCAAAAGGGAATACTTTAGAATGTATTCCTATTACTTTGCATACTATTTAATTCATTTTTATGGTTTTCCTAACAAAGGCAAATACAAACTTTCATTAGTTGAAGATATTATTTCAGCATAGATGATGATATGCTTATAGGGAGATAGATTTATAACCTGCAAAAATAACAGTCGTTACTATTCCATAGTAAGCATAAGGAATGCTAAAATGGATTAAGGAGTTTCTTCTAATTAAAAAGAAATTTAGCATCAGTTGCTTTATGGCTAGGCTTTAAAGTACTCTGGGATCCAAGTATTACGGATGGAGAACAAAATGCATTTTAAAGTGTTATTCAGTATAAAATCCTTTTATTACTGAGGTTTAACATTTGAAATGCAATTTTTGGCTGACAGAAAAAGACAGTGTAGAAGCCAAGTTGCTTCAAATGGCTTTCAGATAGACAGAGGCCAAAATCCTCCAGGAGTTGCTATAGACATGAAAAAGTTTCTCAAGCAGCTGCTTTGTTTATAGCTCTCAGACACATTGTCATGTTGTTGGGTTTTTTAATGTACAATAATTTCTGAGCATATTTGTCATTCAGTGTGGGAAAATAAAGCAAGCACAGACTATGGTGTAGGAAGAAGGATGTATAGTAAGCTTAGATTTTCCACCTATCATCTCACCCTCACAGTGAGCTGAATGGACACTGCATAAGCAAGCAACGTTGTTTGAAAGTCTTTTTTTTTTCTTTTAGAAGTCTTAAGAATTAATGAATTCTCTTACGGTGAGTGTCAACTTCCTTCCTTTTGCAGTATTGATACATGTAGCCACTACACTGAGGGTTTTGCTGGGGATATTTAAATGCTGAGGAGGGACTTTTCAAGAGTTACATGCAAAAAATCCCTCAAAGAGACTCGCCCTTTTGCTTGTTCCTTTCTCATGTTCTTTTAGTATGAGGACTGAAAAAGTCAAAATATTCTCCTCATTAAATTGATTAAGCTTTTTTTTAAAAACAATTTTAGCCATTTTAACACAACCTCACATCAGCAAATCGTATTAAATAGCAAGGTTTTGATAATTCAAATTATTACTGTTAAAAATATTTTTTATGTTAGATACTGTGAGTAACATTGTTGCTATTTAGCCATATACATTTTTATTAAGACATGCTAGGGCAGTTCTACTTGGTTTAAAAATACAGTGGAGGTTTTTTGCTCCACCACCGTTAAAAGAAACTTGAAATCAATTTTATTCTATGTGGAAAATGTATATCCCTTGACATTTAACTTAAGACATAGCCAGTAAGTTCACATTCATGTGACAGCATGGTTCAAATTGATGAAAACAATGTATTCCTTGTGTCATTGTAAATTTGATAAAAATCTGAGCATAATAAACAAAAAATGGGGAGGTGTGTTCCCGCAAGCACTAACAAAGGTTTGCAGTTCTGTTTTTCAATAAATTTTTTTTTTTCTTCAGTCAACTAATGGAATTATAATATTTTTACTAAGTTGCTATTAGTGTTTAAGGTAGTGGTTGTAAAAAAGCCAAAACCAAATAAAAAACATTTCAGAAGCAAATGGACATTGGATATTTACATCTGATATATTTACACCACCTGTGTTATGCCAATATGCATTGGAAATTGGAACAGATCAGTAAACATGCAAAAAAGCAAATGGTCACTCTTTTGAAGTACTTGAGACATAGAAGTAACCTAATTTTGAGATATATTATACAACTATGACTTAATTTAGGCAAGAACAGCTACGGGCATTCCATGTCTTTCATGATCAGGACACATGATGATCAGGACAACAAAACAAGGCAGAACAACAAGATATACATGAAAAATAAAAAGGAACAACAGAAAAAAATCAGTATGTAACTAGAGATTTTAATAAAAGAGAAGATCGTCCCGTTTTTCCCAATGAGCACTATTTAAAAATTCCACCTGTAGGCCAAATCAGTCTCCTATGATCCTTCTAGGTTTGACTCTCGAGCATTACTTTAGGATTTTGCTTAGAACAAAGGAATAAAAGCCATTTTAATCAACTCCTCTTCTTTTTAATCAGTACAATATGCGTTTCATGAACAATTTATGGCACTCGACAAAAACATGGGACTTCTTTCAGATTTGTGAAAAACAAAAGAAAAAAGTATCCTAAAAGAGAACACCATCACTATGGATAGAAAACAGGCAGAATATGGTAGGATATGAGCAGGCATAATTGCATGCTTTGATATTTATGATGAAAGACCTGAGCTGAAAGAAAAATGACAAAAATGCTATCTTAGCCTTTTATGAAACAAAGAAAACCTGAAGGTCGTGCAATAGTAATTTTCATCATTCCTTCCAAAGCCTTGGCAAGCTTTGAAAATTCATATGTAATAGCAGCTAGCTTTTCTAAGTGAAAGTGCTTTGAAATCATCTTGGGATATACAGTATATAAAAGAAACCTTCATTTTTCAACTGCAACAAAAGCAAAATTATATTTCAGAACATTAAGCTGACTATTTTAAATTATGTTGTCTTAGCTCTGGAAAAATCTTTCATTACATTGTACAATTAATTTTCTTAAACTCAGAATGTTCTGCTGTAAGTATTAATTTTGAAAGAAGTACTTCTGTATATTAGGAAAAAAGCTCCTAAAAAGTATAATTTATTCACTAAAATACAGCAAAACATGTCTGGAAAAAGCCACTGACAAGAAATGCAAGCTAAGAATATAGAATAAAAAAGGATGTTTACTGTGAGATATCTGCAGCTGCATAGCATGCTGACTTCCATTTCAGTCCAAATTCCTCTATTTACAAAGTAAATGGTTAAATTTAAAGATACCTACAATCTCAACTTTAAGGACGCCTAAATTGTCTTTAAAGTAGAAGCATATTCTACCTAATAATATTCATTTCTCATCTTCTGAATGGGTGGGATTCATTCTACCCACAAATCGTTCTCTCTGAGTTTTTGCATTTGTTTGGACTATTGGGTCTTTTTTCTGTTCCTCCCTGA
This sequence comes from Numenius arquata, assembly GCF_964106895.1. Lineage (NCBI taxonomy): Eukaryota > Metazoa > Chordata > Aves > Charadriiformes > Scolopacidae > Numenius > Numenius arquata. The sequence goes on from NC_133579.1 coordinate 1,541,387, forward strand.
AATAGAGGTTGAACACTTTTTTAAGCTGTAATTTGACCTCAATGCCTGTTTCCTCCAATTGAGACTGAGCCCACAGCAGCAGGAAAAAATATGAAAAAATAACCATCTCAGGGAGAAAAAAATATCCAATAGTTGGAAACTATTCCGAACTTCAGAAAAAATTAGTATCTCAATGGAAAAGTAAAAGGAAAGCTATCCAAACTTCTGATTTTCCTTCAGTATTACCCATTCTGCATCAATTTCCTTTTTTCTTAGTGCTATTTTAAGAAGTTTACTTTTTAAGAATTTAGAAAAGTACAAAAATTGCATTTAATAACCCGAACAAATTAAGTACCCTGCTGCCTTTTCTGCCAAATTCAGAAGAAAATGTCTTAGTTAAAGTAAATTAGTTTTTTAGAGGTGACAAAAGCCTTTATCGCATCCGGTATTTTGATTTTTTTTTGGAACGACTCTTTATGTGTTCCCCTCCAGACTATCATTTTTTGTACATGCAGGAAAAGCAGTCCTGTGTTGTGTAGCATCCAAAAGCTTCTTTACTTCTCCAGTATTTCATAGAATGGTTTGGGTTGCAACGGACCTTAAAGATCCCTTCCATGCGCAGGGATACCTCCCACCAGACCAGGTTGCTCCAAGCCCCATCCAGCCTTGTCTTGAACACCTCCAGAGATAGGGCATCTACAATTTCTCTGGGCAACCTGTTCCAGTGTCTCACCACCCTCACAGCAAGGAATTTCTTCCTGACATCTCATCTAAATCTCCCCTCTTTCACTTTAAAATCATTACCCCTCGTCCTATGGCTCCCCTCCCTGATCAAGAGTCCCTCCCCATCTCTCCTGGAGCCCCTTTAGGGACTGGAAGGGGCTCTAAGGTCTCCCCGGAGCTTTCTCTTCTCCAAGCTGAGCACCCCAACTCTCTCAGCCTGTCCTCACAGCAGAGGGGCTCCAGGCCTCTGAGCATCTCTGTGGCCTCCTCTGGACCCTCTCCAACAGGTCCATGTCCTTCCTGTGCTGAGGACTCCAAAGCTGAACGCAGTGCTCCAGGTGGGATCTCACCGGAGTGCAACAGAGGGGCAGAATCCCCTCCCTTTTTCCCTGCTTGCCACGCTGCTTTTGGTGTAGGGTACAGGTGGCTTTCTGGGCTGCCAGCACATGTTGCTGGCTCGGGTCGAGCTTCTCATCCACAAGCACTCCCAAGTCCTTCTCCTCAGGGCTGCTCTCTAGCCATTCTCTGCCCAACCTGTATTTGTGCCTGGAATTGCCATGTCCTAGGTGCAGGACCTCGCACTTGGCCTGGTTGAACTTCATAAGGATCACATGGGCCCACCTCTCAAGCCTGTCCAGGTCCCTCTGGATGGCATCCCTTCCCTCCAGTGTGTCGACTGCATTATACAGCTTGGTGTCATTGGCAAATTTGCTGAGGGTGCACTCAATCCCACTGTCCATGTCACCACAAATATGTTGAACAGCACGGGTCCTAGTACTGATGCCTGTGGAACACCATTCGTCACTGGCTTCCACTCGGGCATCGTCATTTCCTGGCAATATGGATGAATAGTGTTTAGTTTTAAGACATTCACTGTTATACCTTTTTTTCTTTTGATGTAATTTAGCCTTTCAGAACTGAGAGGCCACATATTAGAGGTTACCTATTGTACTTAATTAATGCTAGGCACTAATATTAGTGCTTGGCTGGATACAGTCCCAAAATTGGTGAAGGATGAACAATGAAGAGGTGCTTAGATCCTTGGGCTGGGTCACCAAGAGAGAATGTTTGCTGATGAAGAAAGGAAGGAATGTTACAAAACTGTGGTTTAAAAAGAGGGTCTATGATAGCATTCTGTGGGTTTTAAGTTTCAGAGAAGCGAAACAATTAGGTAGATTCAACACCTAAAGGCCATGAGACTCAGACCCAAATTATTGTCTTGGCAATGCTACATTTAGATTATTAGAAGTAGGGTTAGAAGTATTTTTTGATTGACTTTAGAAATGATATTTTAGGCATGTAAAATGAAAAAATGAGCGGTCTAACAGTCTTTCAATGAGAAAAAAACTATACATGAAGATATCCAACACTCTTGATGATAATAAATACAGAGCCTGACAGTATTAGAAAGTTAAGACAAGTCTCTGCACCCTGAGATACCAAAAGGCACTTACATATCAGTTCATTGGCACAGGGGGCTGAAACTTGCTCTTTTAAGTCTGAAAGGGCCACATTTTTATTCTCAGCATCTACATGAGAATTTTAGGTTTTGACCACCTTCTGGAAGACAAAGGTTTCTTGGCAGCTGTGGAGGTGTGACTTCTGCTGGTATCCTGTTTACTTCTCCTTGTCCCTCTGCTTAGAAGAGGAATGAGTAGCTGCCCTTGGGAACCAGCCTGACTCCTTTGTCTCCACCTTCTCAGAGTTTTCTATCAATTTAAACTTTTCAGAGGAAGTCGTATCATTACGATTTATGCAACCTTTAACCCTTCAGAAAGTAGTATTTCCTCAACAAAGAGCACTGGCAGGCTGTTAAAAAGCTTATCTTATAAAAATGCATGATTAGGAATTGAGAGAATTTGTTACCTTTATCATTGTTAGTGAAGGTTGCTGTTAGTGCTATTGTCACCATTTATCTTCGTAGTTGTGGTGATTCCTATATTGGCGGTACCTACAGTTTGCAAGATGATACTCCATTGTATTAGAAACTGTACAAATACAGCAGTTTTCTGAAAAGCCTGTCAGTGAAATACAAGACTACTAACAACAAGTGGCTACAATAAATGTACTGGAGGAGCACAGGGGAGTGAGTAGAATGTCTCTCCCAATACAGAGCTCCTGAGCTGTCCTCCAGAGGCAGCTATTTCTCTTCATCGGTGACATTACGTCACAGGAGTTCTCACTATGTCACTCCTGACCACTGGCATCACAGTAGAATAAAATCTTACAGAGGGATATGTAAGAATGGAATGTTTCTACTAACATGGAACTTTACTGCTTTAATATCTTCTCCAAATATATCCAATACTTGTAAAAGTATCATAAACTTCTGTGTTCCTGTGTCTGTTAATACGGATTCCACGGCACAAGATGTTTCTGATAAATAAAGATTTTTTTTTTCAGCTTTTACTGGATAAAACTTCCCTGTCCTTGCTCTACTGTTCTTTTGATTCTGCCAGGGAAAAACTGCTCGGTGCTTCCTGGGATACTTAGCAGCCCTCCCCATCTGCGAATGCTCCCTGCAGTTCCCAACAGTGACGTCCATCTCCTACTGTTGGGCACAAGCTGGGGGGCCACCATGGAGAGTCTGGTCTGGCAACCACCGTCTAACCTTCCACTGGAGTCTCCTACAGTCCATGATTGAAAATGAGCCACAGTCAGGTATTCTGCATTCTCCGGTTTCCCTCCATTGAAACAGTGCTGAGGTATTTCTTCCCTCCTTCAAATTCAAGTCCAAGTCCAGAAACTGTCCAAGCTCAGGACATTAGAACCTCTAGTGTATTGTTTCTTTTTGTAAAAAGAATCTCATATTTTTTTCCTCAAAAATGACCGAAATTGAACTGGACTGAGGATTGGTCCATTGCGTCATTGGCTCAGTGAGACACTGATCTTCCTTTTACCAGTTTTTCAAATTATATAGGCATTAAATACTTAAATTGGATCTCCTGGAATCTCACAAAAGCCTCAGGCACCACGCTTTGGGAAGATAAACTTCAGGGGTCATCCTGTCTACATTTTCAGCTGCCCAAATACTTTAAATGGTCTATCAGTAGTTTCCTGATGAAAATATCCCTTGTCACAGAAAGTCTGTCCAGTTTATTTTGCCGTGGTGAAATACTTTCTGTAGCAGTCAGTGAAAACTCCTGTAAATTTTTAGAAAGAGGTTACACCAATGTGCCAACACCTTTAACTGATATGACTGTGTCTATGCCATACGACTGTATTATTTCAGCCAGCTTTATCTGTAAATAGCTATGGAAGGAGTGGTGAAAGCTAAGTGTAAACTTGGAATAGAACAGAGTTGCTTGGTCAAGGTTTTGGTCAAAATTATGTATAGATGCGGTGACTTTAAATATTTAAATCTCACCTAAAATACTGAAAGTTTCTTCAAAAGAATTAAGGGGGTCCAGGAACTACACATGGATAAACTGAAGCTAAAGTTCCTGTTGTGGTCCTGAGCTAAACAGGACACAGTCCCTCACTGCTGGCAGAAGAACTGTGTATATGGATGGGCAAGGCAAGGCGGTATCACCCTCCTGCAGGAGCTTAGAATTCCTAAGACTTTTACCTGTATGTCAAATTTGCTTGAAATTGGTCGAAGACTTCAAAAGTTATCAGCACGATTGACAGATACACAGGCAATTCGATCATAATAATCTTACGTGAGATTAAAAAACAGGGACTAAGCTTCACAAAGCTTAAAGAGTCCAATAGACAGCGGTATGAAATACTAGTGATTTTTTTCAAAACCATATTTCTTAGATTTTGGTTTTCATTAAGAAAATATGACCTCAAAATGTGAGCTGACTGTAAGTGATAAAAGAACCCGGGGAGATCGTGGGACAACAGCTCTGGGTGGTGTAAGCTGTCCCATTGGGGACTTTGGAAGGGAGACACACAATCACCCGAGACTACAGGATAAATCATTACCGTAGGTAAAGAGGACTGGAGAAAAAAAGAAGGAGATGCAGGAGAGATTTGGCTTCACCTAAACACTGGCAAATCTTTGACACGTAAGAGGAGTGAGATAATGTTCCATCATTTTTCAAATAGTTGCATTTAACAAATCACTCTAAAAAAATAATTACGTGTAGGAACTGCTCTTCCCAAGCTTTGGTTGTTTCTCTTGGGGTTGAACTAGAAGCTAACGGACACTTCAGGCACTCTGGGTTTCTGAGAGCCCTATATGGGTGACAGAAGGCTTGCAGAATGGGGTTCTTATGGCTTAGAAGATGCCGGCAGCAAAATTATCACTTAGGATTTATCCTAAATAAATTTAGGATGAATCACTTGAGCTTACCTTAGCTGCCCTTTATATTCCATGAAAAGAAATAAGCATCTCCAAAGGGCAGTTCAGTTCACCTAACTCTGAAGGTGCTTATCTCCTTCCATTGATTACTTCTGTGCCCAGTTTGAGCAGAGTACTAATTCAGTAACACGGTTAGGTGAATGCAATTAGGTCTTAATCTCCTGTTTCAAAGAATTTGTTTCCCCTAAATGCATTGATGCAACTCTTACAATTCTTGGGGAAATAAAAACTTAAGTGATTTACTTTTTTGAGTGTGTCTGTGCTACTCGTATAGGCATCCAAAGAATAGGACATACCTATTTTGTTACTGTCTGAGAAAACTTGAGTCTTGAATTAAAATGTCAAAAAGGGGTGATTAAGTTAAATATTTGACTTGGTTTAGAGCTTATTTCAAACACTACATAACTATTACATGATTACGATCCCACAGGGTATAAAGGCAGACCAAACAACTCCCCGTAATTTTTCAAATCAGAGACTATTCACAAGGTGGGTGTGGGAAGAGGAAGCCTGTGGAGAGAGCTATGAAAGAGAAATCCAACATAAGTTTTAAAAGGAAAAAGTTTTCTGTTTTACAATGAAAGGGAACAAGTAATTTGAAAAGTTTGATAGATACAGTATAATTATTATAAAAACCTAATTTTCTGTATTAATTGGTTTCTTGGTCAAAAAGCCCAACAACAACAGAACAAAGCAAAATCAGAATAAAAACAACCAGGCATCCTCTTCAACATTAAAAAAAAAAAAAGCTAGCACTGCTGAGAATTCTTGGTTGTTTACAAACTCAACATTCAAATGTTTTCATCAAAAGCTTATTTCAGTCAGCAAATGAAGTAATCTTTTTGGAAAGTAATAGGATTTTATTCTCATGAGATCCCCCCACAGAGAGGTGGCCACTTCCTTAAATCAGTCAGTCAGGTATGATGATACCTCAAATCCCAACTGCTTGAAGCAAATAAATAATAAATGAAGATGGTATTTGAGTCTGAAAAATCATCCGTGAGGTCGAGATCCTTCCTTTTGGTGCTCTCTGTCAGGCGCGTAGTGTGGAAGCAGAAGCGAAAGGTGAGGAGCTTGACCATGCACCGCACTCCAGCTTGTGAGCTCAAAAGTGGCTGCTCACCACGAACCAAACACATCACTGAAGGCTGGGGTTTTTGTGTTTCTTTCTTTTTTTTCTTTTTTCTTTTTTTTTTTTTTTTTCCCCCTTCGTTCCTTACAGTCTAAGGTTTGCTTTCACTCCAGGGGAGTGGAGAGTCAGAAAATGCAGGAAAGAAAAGTTAGCATTCTTTCTGAGCACAAACCTGCTGCTAAGCTGGTATTTTGTATTGATTTTTCCTGAAGCCTGTAATCTTGAAAGCTTGTAACAGAGGATGAGGTAAATATCATTTTATTTGCTCAAATAGGTTTAGATTAGATTGAGATGAAAAACTAGGGACAGGCCAAATTAGGACTGAAAGCAGCAATTACAGATTATTGTTTCCAGCAGTAACTAGAATAGGTTATTTCACTGATAAAAAGGCTTGCTGAAAGAAAGAATAGGTGATTTTCCTTAGAGCCTTAAAATAATATCAAGCAAAGAACAGACAAGGAAAATATAAACAGAAATTCATACCAAACTTGTTACGTTGCATGTTAAAAAAGTCAGGCTACCTGTAGAGTAAATTAGCATGTGAATTATTGAACTTCCTTAAAATGCACAGCTTAACAATATATCCTGGGAACACATACTTCTGAATATATACAATATGGGTGCTTAGCAAACTGGTAATATACTTTTCATTGTGTACATTTTTTCTCATCTTGTTGAAAAACAAAGCATACCATTCAGCCTGGAGGATAATAATAAAAATCAGCTCTTAAAAGTAATTCCTTATATAAAATAGTTTCTGAGGGGGAAAAAAAAAATGTGTACAAAAGTGTTCAAATGATACTGACAATAAGGCATGGAATTTAAAAGGCTTAACCATGTCTTATCTTAGAGTCTGTTTTATTTCTTCATCTTCTGAGCACTTCAAACATATGAGCTGTTATTCCATCTTTAGATCAGTAACTTTGAATTGTTCTACCTGTCATTCTGCAGTGACTAGCACAGCGAGATGTCATACAATGATTGTTTGCACTTTCATTCTTTCACATTAAATGGCAATCATCCGGTCCTTTTGATTTGTTTCTTTTATTTAGCCCTGAAGTTTTTACACTAGAATCTCATTAAAGCTGAACTAGTGTACTCCTGTCAAAAAACTAATGGAAAAAAGTTTAAAAGAGAAATGTTTCACCTATATTGTCACTTACTGGTGGAGTTGCATTTATCAAGATTTGCAGAGTTTACTTCTTTAGTTTACGTTCTTTTGGCCTCGTTCACCTCTCTCTGCCTTTTCCCCCTCTGTCGTACAAAATTAGGATGATACGTTCTAATAAACCAGACACCTAAATAAAATAACAACAAAAAGAACAACAGATTTTATCTCCTGGAAACATTTTTTTTTTCTTTCCGTAGGACAGATATTTCCTGTTAGTCAAAGATATTGCCAGAGAAATTTCCTATGCAAAGGACTGAGCACTTCACTGAACAAACATTGTTTACAGAAGTATAACTATATGTCTGAGCTACAGGAACAAACAAATTAAACAAATCCTCCGTTGCTGGTATTTCCAGGCATATATGATAATATCCTTTGTCATTCATGCAGACAACTATGTCCAACCCTTGAAAATAACTCTACAACCTTTTTTCCCCTCCAGCAACATTTGGGTTTTGATCCAGGTAAGGCTACTAATTACAGCATCTAAAAAAATTGATTACTGAGCTCTTCATAAGAGGTCTCAAATTACACAGAAGTTATTTATGCAGGAGTATGGCTTGCTCTATCAGGAAAAGAAAAATCATACAAGACCCATTTAATCTATGGTATGAAGGACAATGAAAAATATATCCATTCAATAAGAATCTTCTTTTATCTTATGCTGCTGCACTGACAGATAAGAGAAATATATCATGTGGATTCTGATCCCTCTATGAGTTCCAGAAAATAAGATAAGGGTCTGCAAAATGCTGGCAAATTAATCCCAGTGAAATTACTAACCATTTTGTCTAAAGATTCGGTAGTCAGGAGGGATAACTTAGAGGTCACCTTTACTATTAACGCTGAGGGTTTTCTGGCTGGTATTGTGGCATACATTGTACATCTAAATGCCTGATCTAAAAATGAATTCCTCAGCATTTCTGAATATGCTCCATAGATTTAACTCAAACGATGCAAGGCTTTCCTCCCATGTAAAACGTGATGTTTTAAGCCCTCTGTCTCCCATTTGCCTGTGCATAAATGATGACCTCTTCCTTAGAAACTCAAATGATGTGCAAGCTGCTAGATGTCAAAGGATCTCTGTGGCTTGAACACAAAGATAAGATAGCACTTATTAATAAAAAAATATGAAATTGCTCTGACATGTAATTGTTACGGAAAATGCCTATTTAAGAAATGCATATATAAGAAATAATGACCAAAAGGGAGGGCATTTCTCAGCAGTTAATGACTAGATAGAAAAGTTAATGGCTGCAGGTGAAGCCAAGGTCGCATAACTCAGCCTGTCATTAATAGCTTGGAAATGCCCAGCCAGGAGGTCATCACTGCTATTATGAGCCATAGGGATATAAAAATATAAAGAAAAAAAAATAATTACCTTTTTGTGTTTTGAAAAGTTAGAACTAAAACTGTAGGTTGCCATGGTTATGTTGTTGTGTTTACTAGAGCTATATCCTCGTAGCAGTTAAAGGCCAGGGTTGCAATTCAGCGTGGTGCTGAGCCAAAACAATTAAAGCATACAGCTCCAAAAGCAAAGCTCAGCACACTGCAAGATCAAGGTTCAGGAGTATAGCAAGTGGAAAAACATTCCCTCAGGTTTATTTTCAGCAATAAGTATTTCTGAGGTGATAATTTTAAGGTAAATCACGCCTCTTAATAAACTTGTTCCCTAATTTTCCCCATTTAAATTATTATCTGGTTTGTAAGTATATCTTTACAGATTTGCAAGAGAAATAGATAATATACCACTAAGTCCGCATTTTTCTCTTGAATTTCTGCCTTATTTTTACCATTCTTTCCCTTATGGATTTCCACAATAATTTCGTGTTTATTCACTCTTAACATTTTTAGCTAATAAAAATATAACGTAGAGACTTATCCTTGCTCTGAATCCTGCTGAAATCAGGAATCCGATGTCTTTTGGGCCGAGTATAAAAATATTCTTTCCTCATTTTTTAATTGTACTGTTTCTACTCTTCTTCCCTGCTTTTAAGTTCTAAAAGAAGATAAATATCATTATCCACCTTTGTTCATTATAATTCATTATCTGTGTGTCTCAGTCATGTCCTCCCTTTGTCTTGCACACTGGCCTATGTGCTGTCAAATAAAGAACAGAATGACACACAAAGACATGCAAAACACTACTTTCTGACCTTACAGCTTCAAACATAGTTTGGGTGCAAGTTGGTACATTTGAAATGCTACCCTATATTTTAGGCCCATTTAATAATGTGATGTAACTCTCATTGAATATGAGATTATAGCATCTATTTAATCTCTTCAGTACAGAGTTCTGAAATGTATTTTCAAAAAGTCTAAAAAAATTAAAAAAAAAAACACCTTACAGTGATTCTCATTTCCCAGAATTCTGGAGTATCACTCTGCAGTCCTATAGCTGCAAGATGTAGCTTTATTTGTCAGAATGGTTTTGAGTCTACTTGACCTGAGTGTCTTTCACAGTTGCCAATAGTGCAATGAGCAGAAAGATTCATACCAAGAAAAGTCCCAAGGATAAGCATGAAGATAACGAAAACGAGGTTGATGAGTGTTAACCTAAGCATGTCACAACTTTGTCGCTCTGTAGTGGCATACTATCTCCATTATTCAGATTAAAGCATGCTTATTCAGAAACACTACTCTCTGGATTTATGTAAGACCAGGTATAACACAATTACACAAGAATTAGAGATAGCACTCAGCAATCACAACACTCTGTCTGGGACTGAGGCCGGAGTTGGATACTTGAGAACTGAATACACTTCCACAGAAAAATCAATGACAAGATTCTCAATGATCCTAGTGTGACTTGGATCAAATTATTTCCTTTTACTGAGTACCACAATCATGGTAAAAAAAACCCTATATAGTAGGTTTGTATATAGTAGGCACACACATATATGATGTAAAGCTATTTGAAAGAGAACCAAGGACATTGAGAAGCGCCTGTTGATATTTCTAAACCCTGTATGTTCAGACTCAGAGTTCTTCCAGATTACCTCCAAAGGTGAATATTATCCACAAAAAATCCTATTTACCATCCAAACTGTTGTGCGATAGTATAGATAGTTCAATGACATTTTTGAACCTCTATTTAAATATCCTGTAGGAAAATGCTTCCTGCCACCATCATGTCCTTACTCCGCAGAAGAGGTTTGCAAACCAGATAAGCCTTCCAGTAAAGCCTCATCATTTGCATATTCAGGAATCCTCAGAAGAGAAATGGAAAGAAAGACTGCCTCAGAAGCAGAACCCCAAGTATTAGCCTTTATTTTCTTAAAATCTTACTGGTAGCACACTGAATGTCTCCAAAATCTACATTTCCCTGGCAGATGGGAATGCACACCTCAGAAGTGGACCTAAGGTCAAAATCAGCACTAAGTATTCACCTGAAAACCAAAGGACATCTCAGAACCTAATGGGCTCAGGATCCTATAGAGACTATGTTAATCCCAAGCAAAACATCAATAGGTTTATTTGCGTAAAAGTGTGTTTTTAAAGAAACATTACTAAAATAATTTTCAGGGTCTCAATTCAGTTTCAAGACTATGAGGAGCTCATTCCATTGGACGGAATACAGAGGAAGATGTCAGTCAATTGGAAATGAATGGATAAGAAATTGTTTTTATTTTGTTAAAAACCCCAACAATACACAAAACATATACCACCAAACCAGTTTGATTTTATGAAGACAGATGCAACTCCAAGTAAAGGCTTGTGCTAGGACGAAGATAGATTTTAACTTGGTTCAGAAGGCATTGATCCTAGTGCGTATCCAAACACAGTGATAATTTCCTCAATCTGTATTTTTCACAAGTAGATCAGGACAAGACTATGGAAATTCCTGAATATGGGATGAGCTAATAAATCCCTGTATTGAACTGACATTCCAAAACATAGATGTTCAGAATTAAACAGAAATATAACTAATATCTCAATACTAAAAAAAAAAAAAAAAGAGAAACACAAAGAAATTTGAAAGGATTCAGGACACTGAGATTATTTTTAGTTTGAAGAATTTAGTTATTATATAATTTATATTTATATTTATGATGTGTTTGTGCAATACATTGTCAGGAAAGCCTCTCCTGCAAACAAACCAGGTTCATTTGGGACTATTCATCTGAATTAGCAAAATAGAATTTGGGCCAGTTTCTTTAGTATCCTTTAGTAACAAATAGATAGAAATCCTCCAAAAAATATGTGAAGTAATTTAAAAATGGTAAGGCACAGCATGGAGTGACAGGAAACTAATCAGAGCCCTGAAGTAGAAGTGTTCCACCACCTCACAAATGAACGTTCCAGAGGATTTCCAAACTCTAGGGCTGTGCTATTAAAAACTGAAAATAAATAAAAAAGCAAAAAGTCAGAACAAATATTCTCCGTAATTTAAAGCGAGAAAACTTGAATCTTTTTGGTGAGAGATTAAATAAAAGCTCTTAAGCTAACGCGCTTATCTCATCCTTGCAGGTGGGCCCTTTTTTCTAGTCTGGTTTTCTGGTTCAGCTTTCGTTCGTAGCCAGCATTTCTTAATTCTACAGTCTCAGTCTCTAGAAAAGCTCCCACTTTCCAGACCCCCACTTGAAAATTTCTTTCTAATTCTTATGATAATTTGCAGTGGTTTGAAAGCCACAGCCTCTGGACTCCTGTGATTAATTACACATCAACTTTCTTAAAAAGAAAAAGCCTCTTTTACAAAATTGCTCTCCTCTTCTCTCCTCTCCTTCTTCTGGATTGCAAATTTTGGCATCTCCTGAACATAAAGAGTCTCAAAGCATACTAAGTTCTGTAACACAGTACTGTTCTTCATAAATATCCCTCTTCATATGCCTGTTTCTGTAAACATCAAACTACTGAAGTAGGGTTTCTCACAGTGGAAATTATTTCAGTATCAAAGCGTATGAACCAGTATTTTTTATCTCTATTATAAAGAAGTTGTTACATATTTCACCTGCAAAGACAATGTAAAGGATTTGAAATATTTGATATTTATTTGATGACTTATTATACTTGAAAAGGGGCACTTTTACTCACAGATTTGAATTGTATATGTGGCTCGCATTTTTTTTTTATTTAGAGAATGAAGGGAGATAAAATGAAGAAGGTGAAATAAGATGCTGCGGAAGGGTGTTCTTCAGATATATGTTTCATGAAACAAATTCCCTTATTTCTTACATTGCTCTTAGCAGGTTGTTGCTAAGATTTGCATCTTTTCTCTCAGCTGACCTCTTTGCAGATACTCTGGCATTTGCTGCATTTCTGAAAGAATAGCTTTGTGAAATCAGAAGTCTGTGTGATCAGACAAATCTTTCCAGCCACGTGGTTCTGCTGCTCTCATCCACACCTACTGATGTGCCAACTTACCTTGGGATGACTTCTGGGTGAGAATTTAATCAGTGAGAAAGACGCCGAAAGAAAGGAATTAGGAGCTGAGTTTTACTTAACAGTCAGGCAAATGGAAAAAAGATGCAGAGACAACTAATACATTGTTTGTGCAGGATTAGAATAAGTAAATGAGTTGAGCAATTGCTTTCAAGGTATCTAGAAACATTTCTTAAGCCGGTCTTCATAATTTCTTGGTAAGTTTATTTATTGTCAGAGAAAAAATACAAAATTCATTTTTTTTTTTTTAATTAATGACAGCTCTTTCCCCTAATAAAAAAAAAAAAAAAGGAAAGAACGAAAATCACCTGTATAGCATCTATTGAATTTTACAAAGCAGAGAAGCAAGATTAAATCTGTACAGCAGATCTAAAGAAAAAGGAATAAATAACCTGGGGTAAGACCTCTGGAGACCAATTTAAATGGAAACTGAAAAGCAAAGGGTTCAATTGGCCTCCTATACATAAACATATCTTTGGATTTATTATAATTACTTTTAAAGCCAGAGAGGATCCCAAACTGATTTATGAACAGTGTAATAGCCGGGATTGAAATATCAGGATGGGTTATAAAAAGAAGAATATCATCCACATACAGTATTCATTTATGTTCCTGCTTGTGTGCATCAGTAATGATACAGTAAGTTTACGACATTTCTAAAAGCCTCAGGAAGTGTTTTGAAAGCTAATGTGGAGAAAGAAGGAAAAGATGGACAACAAACCATAAGTACAAAAGTCAGGAAAAAAAGATTCAAAACGACTGTGGATATTTTTTTATTTTTATTTTTATTTTTATTTTTTTCCTGAGGAATATTGAAGTTCAGGCTCAAATCTCCAAATAGATGTCTGTGCAGTTCAGTCTCACCAACACCCAGAAAGTGTAGCCTTTTTATTCACATCAAATACTATCATTGCATCTAGAGAGACTGCAAGGGCATTATTCTTAACCTTGTCTGACCATTGCATTAGATTACTCTCATAAAATCTCAGAAATACTGGACCTTTATGTAACAGCCTGCTTAAAAGCTGCTTCTATCTTAAGGCAAGCTGAGTTTGAATAATCCTGTTTACAATGCATTTCCAATTGTCTATTTTTATTTCAAGTCTAGTAAAAATGTGATTTAGTTTCTTTTTTTTTCTCCTTTTTTTTTTTTTGTTACATTGTAAAACACAATGACCCTTGTAAAAATGCATTAGAGGTGCTTCAAAACGAATTCACTCATCTGCATGTTCCCTGAGTCTCGATTAATTTTCTAGGAAACCTACCTCCTTGTTATAAGGTCGCATTTTATTTTAAAAAGTGCTGGGGAAAAATAAAAGCATGAGAACTTTTTTTCTTTCTCTTTTTTTTTTCCCCAGTTCATTTAACTGCTTCTTTACAACTTTCATACCTCCAGTATATGAGTATCCATGTCTGAAGAGATTGATCTTTATCTTGGCAGACGGAGGGAAAAAGAGAGAAGGGTAAAGAGGACCATGTGTGAGCACGTGTGTGAGAGAAAGAGCACTGCAAAATCTCAAATCAGTGTGGACCATTCCAATGGATTTTCAGCACCTGCAGCTACCATTGAAGTGAATGGGAGTTCTGGGAGTTCCTAGGGAAAAAAAAGAAAGAATCCTTTAAAAACTGGAAACCCACTAAAACACGGGTCCTAACGTGTTTCACATTAAATGACAATCTTTATAATTACTCATAGAAATATTCTAATGTTTCATTAAAATAATTGCTTATCTAGGAACCCGTGGTCTTTACTTTAGCCCTGTGGACTGTGCCAGTATTCCCTCTATTGTTCCACCCTATTCCCTCTCCATATTTCAGGCAAGAATACACAATATATTTTTCTAAGAAAAAAATAAAGCAGGTTAAAGAGCAATAATCATCCATCCTTAAAGCAGAGGTGGCTGAGGTTCAGAAGTTAGTTTTGTGGTTGCTTCTATAAAAATATCAAGCAAAATATATCCCCATTCTCTTATACATATTTTTCATCTGCAGATAACACAACTGCTGTTCTGGAAGCAGTGACGTAGTGAGTTAGAGGCTCTGCGATGTTAGCTGATCTAATTTAAATCCACTAAATTCAGAGGTTCTGAAGGTACCTAAAAAATTAAGAACCAGTTACCTCTCTCTAATTCTCACAGAAAGAGTGATGAAGTCTCACTGAATTTGTCTCTCTATGTAATGGGCTCCTAAAGGGAATTCTGAAATAGTAGGTTTCTAGTTATTTATAGCAAATATTTAAAGTTCTCCATTTTTATACAATTCTATGGCGACAACTTAAGGGACCTATGCCCTTTCTTATTTTTGATATATAAAAAGCTGTCCAATTCAAAATATATACTTACAGGTTATTTGCTAATTCTAACAAATCATGGATACCTTCGCAGGATTCAAAAAATACCCCTTCAGTGTTTGTTTTGGGAAGATTCCCTGCTTTTCATCTGCCTGTGAGGACGGGGTCTTATTCTCAATTAAATAAATAGATTTTTTTTTTTTTTTTCCTGGACTTACTTGGTCTCTTCCATACCAGGGAACAGGTATATCCTTCTCTCTTCATTGACTGTAGTGGTCACCATCGCTTTCCCTCTCCCGGCTGCTTAGAATCCCACCTCTAGCCAGGCAGTTGGCCCTTAGGATTGAGGACTTCCCTAGAAAAGAAGGGTTTCCAAACGGCAAGTCCTTTATCTGATCCATTTACAAACCCCAAGTGATGATCATTCTCTGGGATGCGCCTCATGATCTTTACAACACATCGCACCCCCCCTATAGAGTAGGGTTTGCCCAGTTTCTGCTCTGTGCTGATTTCCACATCCTAGGCCGTAGAAATTAGAGGAATTATAATTTACTAGGTTTATTGCTGTAGAACTTAATCCCTCACTTTAGCTGAGGACAAAGGCAGATTTGAACTATGAGCTACCAAAAGGCAAAATAAGGTACGGTCTCTTGAAAAGCTTTCACAATTTAAGCCTACAACGTTGTGATACAAGCACTGGGTGTCTTTCTGTGTGTAGCCTGATATCCTTATTTAAAGGAAAGAAAGAGCATTTAGAATATCCTGAGTGGGGACACTGACTTTTTATAACACCTGCTGACAGCAGAGTTTATCTCTGGATGAAAGAACCATGTTTGCATTTTGCTTAACATGTTCTTATCCTCTCCTATAACTAAATACGCAAATGAACCCTCAAAAGGTGTGTTTGTTTTTTACCCTATGATGTTCATTAAAAGATAGCTTGTGACTGTTGCAGTAGGCAGCTGGTAAAAGGGAGCTGAGTGAAGGGTAAGTGCAAGTTTTGCTGAGCAATAAAAGAGTAAAGATGGAAGTACTTGTCCCCCACACAGCGGGGTTTGAATATAATCGTACTCTTTCACATTGTGAAAACAGGCTTTGTTACCATGCTGAATTTAGAAGATAGGAAAGGGCAACTAACAGGTCAGTCTGCAATTTCTGTATCTTTTGTATGGTTGAGTATGTAACATTCCAGTTGGAAAATTATAACTAAGGAGCGTTTGTCTCCAGCCTTTCAGTGAGTGTGCGGGACCGGAGACGTGCACTAAGCAGTGACATTTCTCTTCATTATGTAACTGCTTTTTAAAATGCATCCGAGCTTGAATGAGCTGAACCTTTGCTGAACTGTGTACCTGTATGTAGGTAGAACAATTTTGAACTACTTACTCCAAGGACAGCAGTTTGTTTAGTAAAACCGTGTTATCTGCTATTGATAACTACGCTCCATCTCCTCCTTTATCACTTCCATCATCACACGCCTTTCTAAAGCGCTCATGACCACAGCGTCTGCTCACTCTCCTTTCCTTTTTCTTTACCTTCTTGTGATACGAGCAAGGATGAGCTGCTTCTCACACTGCTGAAATGATGAATGAATCCAAATTCCTTGCAGATTTTCAGAAATAATGAATAACAAATATTTTTGTTTGACATAAGAACCAAAGGGTTGAAGCATAAAATAAAGAGCTAATCTTTTGAGTTCCCTCTTGAAACTTGTTGATCTGGATAACATGGTGACCTATAATTAGCATCCCAGACTTCAAGGTATTCTCCTTGCCTTTTTATCATTTTGTCCTTCATATTTCATTTTGGAGTCTACGTTGGCAAAGTCAGTCCACACAAGTTGCCTTCTTGCTCTTCGCTGACTCCCAGCAGCTGGACAGGGAGGTGGGAAAGGCAAAGCAGGAAGGTCTAAGATTATCCCAAACAGTAATTAAGCATAGAATGAAAAAAACTTGCTTTATTTTTCAGGGGAGACTTATTTAAAGGTTTTCTGTACATAGTTAAGTTTAAATGTTACTATAAAAATTATATTAACAGTGGGCAGAAATGCTGTACACTAAGCTGTTTAATTTAGATTAAAATGAAATTAATAAACTCCTTTTTACGTACTCTGTCTACTCATCCTTCTAGATTTCTAAGTTTTTGCACATTCCAGTATCTCTGACCTTGCAAAAACATTGTCTTTTGTTTAACTTAAATCATGATAATAATCCAGTTGATCTACTCGTGCCCTTCAGGTTGAGAAAATATATAAACATATGAAAAATTAGGGATTTAATTTATTTTCCTGGAAACCAATTAAGTTATAGATAAATGAGATAACCAAAAAAAATTTACAATGCATGAAAAACTATTTCCAAATATAGATTTGAAATGGTCATTTGCAAAACTCCATTTAGAAACAGTCTATGCCAATGAGATTTTGTTTTCCATCATATTCTTTAATATAGAGGTAATATTTTTTCTACAACTAATGGGAACTGGTCCAGTTTTTCAAAATAAATTCTTGCTAATACATATATAAAAATACACACACATCCCAACATTTTGTTTTTCTCCTTATTGTTTTCAGAAAATTTATCTTTCATATGAAAGAAAATGAGTGATTACTCCATTCCGACTATATGGTTTCTGCATCATCCAAGTTTAGCTAAATTATGCTTCCCATACAGTCAAAAATGCCTTATTTTTGATTTTGGAGACTTAGTGCAAATATTTTCCTAACCTTCCAGACTCACATGTAGTGTGATGACACACACACAGATATTTCTGTCATCTGAAATCCACAAAGCTCTTCTGAGTAATTTTCTCCTTTAATGGACAAATATTAAATAAAATTTAAAAGAACATATATTAAGACTGTTCCTTATGGCATTCCTACCCTAGTAGATAAGCTTCAAACTTCCTTTTCCTTAACTTACTTTCAGAAAATGGAAAATTAACACTAAGTGTAGTTACTTTAATAAATCAGGGAGTGTGTGCAGCGGCTTGAACCCAAAGAGTATTTTTTTAGCTCTGTATATTTTTGGCAGATTTCTAGTGTACTTACCCTAATATCCTTTTATTGTGGAGAAACTGCATTGCAATTAATGGTTGTTCTTTTGAAGGTTCTTTGTGCATAGGTACCGTGAATATCGCAGTAAAGACGGGAATGTTTTCCTGGGAAGGGTAAGTCAAATGGACAAGATATTAAACATGAAAAACCAGGAGTACTTCCAAATTACACTTGACAAAATCAAAAGAAATAAAAAAAAAAAAAGAAAAAAAATAATAACATTGGAAAGGGTTCCCTATTTTTTATTATTATTGCCCACTTAAAATTTGCTTCAGATGAGTTCCACCCAGGGAAGTAGTTTACAAAAAAAAAAAAAAAAAGGAAAAAAAAAAAAAGAAACAACCCAAACTCTATTGAATTTTCTGTTAAAAATCTCTTCAAGATTACACAGATGTGTAAAGATTTTCTCAAAGACAAAAACTAAGTGCCCTGCTAACAGAAGCTCCCTAAATTGTATCAAAACTCAGTTTATATTCCCACAGATGTCTAACAAGCTGTGTATATGGTCTTGGATTATAGACTGGGAAAAATCAATAGTTTGCTGTCTCAAAGGCACCAATATAGATTATGAATCACAGCCAGGAAGTTGTCAGTGATCTCGGCTGCCAACAGTGTTTCAGAAAAGATATTTGCTAGCTCATATTCTTTTAATGTGCACCTTTCATATATGAAACAGAACAGGTCACCTTTTTGAAAAAAAAAAAAAGAAGAAATAAAGGGAATTTTAGGCAAAGCTATAGTAGATCACAAAATAATAAGCTTCCAATCAATGTCTTTTTAGCAGAAGGTTAGGGTTTGTTGTGGGTTGTTTTTTTTTTTTTTTACCCCCAGAAGAAAGACCTCCCTCCCACATTTTTCCCTGTTTACTCCTTAAATTATTTGTATCTGCTGAAACCCAGTCATACAGTTGTAGGAAGTAACAAAAGAACTCGGAGGAATTCACTGAAGGAAAGCAATGGCAGGATTTCTCTCTATTATTCTTTGACAATCATACTGTAATACAGGAATATATAAGATCACCCCAAGGACTGGAGAGCTTTTTAATGTGAGGTAGCCTCTTGCACTGCAGCTGCACAAATTGTCCCTGAAAACACCCCACCATCACTGCTTTTCAAAGTAGTACATTTAGTAAAATTACAGAACTATTAAATAGAGAGGATTTTGCCCCACTTTGTTTTTTCCAGAAACATTTCAATATATAATAAGAGGTACAAAAAGAATTAGCTTCATTCTTACAGTAAAAGTATGTTTTGAAGTACTCTGACTGCTGAGCATCTAACCCACATGCTTTGAATTTCCCTCTGAAGGCACAAACTGCTCTCCATTGACTGTGTAGAGAATGGAGTCTAGAAGTTCTAAGTCTTCAAGAGAATAAAGTAACTATTTCTGTGACCTAAATCAAAAAAAAAACCAGCTCTCCAACACACGGCCATTCATTGCCACACTAGAGTGCAGTTTTGAGTGAAGGCTCTGGGCTTCATCAAGTTATGAAGGCTGTAAGAACTTGAACACACCAATACATCAACTCCAGGAAGATAAATCAAGTTAAGAGAAATCAGCTGTAGCATTTTAAGCTGCATGGGGAGCAGCATCCGACCTCAAAGAAGTGATCATATTTAGATAAAAAAATTCCCATAGGCTTCCTGATTTGGATCCGGAGCGAGCACAAGGGGAAACAGGCACTACCTGCACGGTACATATTTCTTCTGTTTTCCCTTCCTCCTGGACACCACATCAAATCTGAACCCCTTCTGCAATGTTGAGGGCTAGAGATCAGGAGGTTTGAGGGAAAGACAATGAAGAACATGCGAGTCCAGGTGCTCTACGTCTTTCCCTGGTACATTTGCTGACTGCAAATTGAATACTTCCATAGCAACATTCATGGCCTTGGGACTTCTTTGTGGTTGATGTTATGTGTTGTAAAGTGACACACTGACAGCACTGATTTCCAGAGGAAAGCTATCAGGAGAAAGCAAAGGACCATTGAAGAGACTGGCCTTGCAAGTGATTGATCCAAATGTAAGGCAAATTCTGCAGGAATATTTGTACTGTGGTTAACCAGTTCTCCAGACCTGCAGTTACGTTAATCCTCACAGACCTACAACTCCAAGCACAAATGGGACAAAAGTAATTTCTGAGTAAAGTAATTTTTGAGAAAGACACAGAAAACTGATGATAGAAACTGGATACATCTGCACAATTTTTGAACTACAGGAGATGGAAGAAAATTGAGTGAGAATAATTAATGTCATGTGAATGAGATAATTTATTTTTGGAAGAGAAATCCAGACTAATCTTTTGCATGAGCAACATTCTTCAAGATCCTGGCCATCTTGTGTTTTGCATCAACTAGTTTAGCTGAGGCCTTATTTCAGCATCTCTTATGCTTTTACACTGACTGAAATTGTGATTATAAAAATATTTCTAAATATGTAAATATATGAATATTTCTGTCAGGCAGAAACTTTCCTCTTTAACTGTAGAATCATTTAAGTTGGGAAAGAGCTTTAAGATCATTACACGCAACCTTTAGCCCAGCACTGCCAAGTCCACCACTAGACAGTGCCCTTAGTGCCACATCTACACAACTTTTAAATACCTCCAGGGATGGGGACTCCACCACTTCCCTGGGCAGCCCATTCCAATGTGCAATAACCCTTTCCATGTAAAAATTGTTCCTAATATCCAATCTGAACCTCCCCTGGTGCAACTTGAGGCCGTTTTCTCTTGTCCCATCGCCTGTTCCTTGGGAGAAGAGACCGACCACCCCTGGCTACACCCTCCTTTCAGGGAGTTGTAGAGAGCGAGAAGGTCTCCCCTCAGCCTCCTTTTCTCCAGGCTGAACACCCCCAGCTCCCTCAGCCGCTCCTCACAAGACTTGTGCTCTAGACCCTCACTGTTTGGGTTCTTTGTTGCCTTCCTTTGGACATGCTCCAGTTCCTTAATGTCCCTCTTCAAGTGAGGGGCTCAAAACTGAACATAATATTTGAGGTGGGGCCTCACCCGTGCCAAGTACAGGGGAACGGTCACTTCCCTAGTCCTGTTGACCACACTATTTTTCATACAAACTGGGATGATATTGGCCTTTGTGTCCACCTGGGCACACTGCTGGGTCATCTTCAGCTGGCTGTTGGCCAATACTCCCAGGTCCTTTTCCACCAGGCAACATTCCAGTCACTCTTCCCCCAGCTGGTAGCACTGCATGGGTTTTCTGAATCTAGTTTCTGAATCAAGTTTCAGAATCTATGTGATTACTTTGGATGAGCCTATACCTCTTGGTCTTGATAATACGCTTGGGTTTTTTTTTAAAACTTCAGCTCCCTCATCTTGAAGGAGCATAGTGTATAGTAAAAGTAGCTGGAGCTTGGTAGAATATGCGAATATCTTCAAACGAATTTCTAGCATGTGTGTCTCACTCTGAGGCTTAGTCTTTTACTACATTCAAAAGCGAAACAATAGTTGTATACATATTTAGATATGCATTTTACACTTGATCGAGTGTAGCACTTTTGTGCTTGCATTTAACACAGTGATGGTCTTAACCACCAGCTGTAATCTGCATTTGTTCATTTTACTCCACAGGCTTTTGAGTGGAAAGAAAGAAATACATGTTTCTCTAGTACTTCTCTTTTTTCCCCGAATAAAATACAAAGAACATTTTTTTTTTTTTTTTTTTTTTTTACAGCTGATGGTTTTCTCTATTCCTTTTTTTATCTGTGTTGTATTTCTTTTTTTGGTGATGTCTCCAAAGTCTTTCAAAAGCTTTCCATTAAAGATGTGAAACTCTTTAGATCTATGACGCTGAACAGGAGAACATTTCAAAAGACTGAAGTAAACACATAATTTAGTTTCTTCACATTTAGCTATTTCATTTTCTCCAGAGTGCTGAATTTAGAACATTTAAGTGTACTAAACAAAGAACCTACCTTAAGGAGCATATGATCTAAAGACCTGATGTGGCAAAGTGGATAAACACACTGAATACTTTACTGTACTGCCTGTACAATCTTTATATGAAATGGATTTTGGTTGGTTTTGGTGGATTGTCTGCCATATTAAATTGACATCAAGACCAGAGATAGTTTTTTAGCTAAAATGGAAATTATTGGCCTGATTCTAAAATTCCTGTTTAAAAACTGTTATGCTGTTATGTACAATAATAGTGTATTCTTGGTATAAAACCCTATGGATCAAAAGAAATTCCTGCTTCATCCAGTTTGACTAGAGATTAGATACATCCTATTTGGTACTTTCCAGAACTGATGCTTTTCTCTGAAGGAAGAGAGTGTCATTAGTATCTTTTTTACCCTGTCTTGATACTTTCTGCATTTTAATTTTGCCTCTCTTAATTTAAAATGTCTATCTAAAAATACTAGGACAATTTAATCGAGAGACAGCTAGGAGATAATTTAGGGCCATTCTTCATCAGAAGAAAACAGATGGAATTGGCTTAACTACCTATTTATTAAACGTCTCACTGCCGGTGGTGGGAGTGATGGGAATGAAACAGAGGGAGTGTGACACTCTTTCATCCTCCAGAAAGAGGTTTCACAGAAATCTTTACATCTAACTTATGTAATATAAAATAGTTATTTCTTTGCAACTTGGATCGTGGCAAATTTCAAGAGGCTGGGAGGTCACATGAAGCTTTGAAAGGCTGCCTTTGCTGCACCCACAGGTCAGATGTGGCTGAGTATCTGACCCATTTACCTTTTTCCCCTCAAGTGCTTCATGCACTATTTTTGTTCGTTTCCTACTTAAAGAGCTGGTTTTACACCATCACAATGGCAATGATGACGGATGGAAGGACGCTTCACCCAGGTCGAACATTAAGAAGTAGACTTCCCATTTTCATCACAACAATGCTAGTAACAAAAACAAGCAAATAAACCCAGAAAATATATGTTGGGCATCTTTGGTTAGTGTTTTACAAAGTATTTATGACTGAGTGGCGTTGTTTCCAAATGTCATCGTAGCATTTTTCCTTACTGGGATATCTGTAAGCCAACAATACTGATCTGACTGGAAATCACTTCCTGAAGGAAAGCTACTATATCTAATGCAAAACTACCCAAAACTAAAATGCCTAAAAGAAATATTTTTCTCTTGGGAAGAGTTTTTCATGCTTCTTGTAGTTCTAAGTGATCGTGCATTTGTGAAAATATCCCGTCAGAGGAGTCGAGAATGCCAAGTATGAAGAAAGCTAAATATGAAGAAGCTAAACCTGACCGGGGGAAAGCTTTAAAAAAGAATGCCTTTATGAACTTACTATAATTGCCTCAGAAGACTGGGCCTATAGATAAAAAATTAACTGTATTTAATAACCTAACAAAATAAAAATTAATCCTATGGAATAAAATTTCCAGTAAAAGAGTATGTTGGTAATAATAAAAGATAGCTTATTAGCTTCAGTTGAAAGTTTTACTTTCTTAAAAATGGAAAGGAAAAATGGTGTTAAAAAATTCTTCAGGATTACTTAGAAACAAATGAAAACTGAATAAAATAAAATTCCATTGAACTCAGCTGCCGCATAACTAAATTCACAAAGAATTTTTTTGAGATACTGTAAAATTCAGATAGGATATTGAGTGTTTTAGCCAGAAAGCATGCACAGTAACTTTCCCTTCTAGTTTTCAGATGACTGGAAAGAAAAAAGTTGAAAATATTTTTTATCATTCAAAGATATTGTTTTCTTTTCTCCTCTGTGCATCCATTTTCTAGAGGTCACAGCAATATGAAGCTTTCTTCTTTATCCTTCCCTCAGGTGCCTTTCTAAATATTTTTCTGGTGTATTCTGTGGTGTAGTCAAGAACGACACTCTCAGTTGTTCTGTAAAACTTGTACCATTAAAAGCACGTAATTGTATCTGCAACAAGCTCTGTAACTAGTACCAAATAACAGGAATGCCAAAAGATTTTTTGAGTATTAATTTTAAAGGTGTTTCTTCCAGGTTCTTCTTGGAAGTATCTATGGAATGACTATATAAGAAGAGTTTAAATTAATGATGTTACACATTTGTCAGGGATTTCTGGTTCTCGTTGTTAAAAAAAAGGATAAACATTTATTAAAATTAGAACAAATTCAGAAATTTAATGTGTTGTGAATTATTTAATCAACTATAACCTTTTTAATTTGGTTAATAAGATCATAAGATAATGAAAGTGAGTTACCCTCAAACCCCACATGACATGTCACAGTACAGAACCTGTTTCAGAAGTACAAGCAAAACAACACAGCTTGCACTACTTTTAACATTATATTTCTATATAAAGGTATAAGAGAATGAAATAAAATATAGATATCTCTTAATTGTTACTTTGAATATTCTAAGGCTTCCTTTTCAAAATTAAGAAGTTATACAAGGTTTTATTGTTTTGTGGATTAGCTTCTCTGTCCTCTATTGCAATTCAGCTCTCAATGGATGCATCTCCATTAGCATTTTATTACATCGTTTTGAAACAAATTTCCTGATTGTCCCTACTTAACTACGCTTTTATTCATATCACAGAGGGTTTTCAAATAGCATAAACTGAAATCATTTTGGATAAAATCCAACTGGAAGATACACTCCGGACAGCAGCTAGCAGACTCCAGCGCCAGCCCATGGTACCAACAAGAGCTATTTTGAAATCAAATTCCCTGAAATCTGTGCAGTATGAAAACTGGGTCCCTGACACCGCTGTTTCGTTCTAACAATACTTTCACTTTGGGATGTTATTTGATAATATAAACATAACATACTAGAGGTTTTCTGCAAGATTTAAGAATAAAAGAGCACCCCAGAAAAGCCACAAGGAGAGAATGAGTTTCACTTTTTGGTGATAGGATTGGGTTTTAATCATTGTAGTTAAAAAAGAATTCTCTAGTAGGAAAATCTTCATCTGGATGCAAGGCAAAAAGGTGAGATTTCTTAACTGATTTGAACTGATGTTTTGCATTGTGATGAACTGTGCATTTAATAACATTCCAGAGGAAGAAAAACACTCTGTTCCTCCTGACACTATTACTCAACCTCAAACCAGGCAGTCTGTGTCCTGGAATCTGGATGACTCCTCAGGATGATAATAAAAGCAACACCTAAGACAGAGACACCAGCCATTCTTCAGTCTTTGCACTGTGAACAAGTGATTTCTCTTTGGACAAAAGTTGACAGAAAAGGCTAAAGTATAATAGAATCATAGAATTATTTTCTTGGAAGAGACCTTTCAGATCACCAAGTCCAACTGTTAACCTAAGACTGTCAAGTTACCACTAAACCATGTCTCTCAGCACTGCATCTACACGTCTTTTAAATACCTCCAGGGATGGCACCTCAACCACTTCCCTGGGCAGCCTGTTCCAACACTTGACTACAGTTTCAGTGTAAAATTTTTTCTTAATATCCAATCTGAACCTTCCCTCAGGCAATTTGAGGCCATTTCCTCTTGTCCTGTTGCCTGTTGCTTGGGAGAAAAGACCATACACCCTCCTTTCAGGGAGTTGTACAGAGCGAGAAGGTCTCCCCTCATCCTCCTTTTCTCCAGGCTGAACAACCCCAGTTGGTCCCATAGACTTGTGTCTGTCTAAGTGGTGTAGCAGGTCATTAAATGTTTCACCTTGGATTTTGGGCAGCTCGTTGTGCTCCCAGTTCATGGGGCTGGATACCCAGAGATCTTACTATTAAAGACTGAAGCAAAGAAGGCATTCAGTACCTGAGCCTTTTTCTCATCCTGGGTCACTATTTTTTGCCCTGCATCCAATAAAGGGTGGAGATTCTCCTTAGCTCTCCTTTTGTTGCTAATGTATAGAAACATTTTTTATTGTCTTTTACGGTGGTAGCCAGATTAGATTCTAGTTGGGCTTTGGTCCTTCTGATTTTCTCCCTGCATAACCTCATGATCTCCTTGTAGTCCTCCTGAGTTTCCTACCCCTTCTTCCAAAGGTCATAAACTCTCCTTTTCTCGCTGAATTCCAGCAAAAGCTCTTTGTTCAACCAGGGTGGTCTTCCCTGTTGACTGGTCTTATGGCACATGGGGACAACCTGCTCCTGCACCTTAAAGACTTTCTTCTTGAAGAATGTCCAGCCTTCCTGGACTCTGTTGCCTTTCAGAACTGCCTCCCAAGGGACTCTGTCAACTAGGGTCCTAAACAGGTCAAAGTCTGCCCTCCAGAAATCCAAGGTGGCAGCTCTTCTCTTTCTTTGAGAATCAAAAACTCTATCATTTCATGGTCGCCATGCCCAAAACAACCTCCAACCACCACATCACCACAAGTCCTTCTCTGTTTGTGAACCACAGGTCATATTAGTAAGGTAATAAACATAAGAATATTATAAAAAATAATCAAACAATAACCAGAAAGACAGAATGCTTTCTGTAAGATAAAAAGGGTTAGTATTTGGGGGAATCTGAATAATTAGTTCCAATATATAAAACTGACCACAAAACGATGGCTTTTAAACCTTTCCAATTTCTCCCTTTCAGAAAAGGCAAGTTCTCAGTGAATCCAGTACATTAGCCAGGCTTCTACGGCTGAAGTTACAAGTGACACAGCTTCCAGTATCTTGGAGCATTTCACGATAGGTTATATACCCATACAACAATCTCTCCACTGTACCACGTAGGCTTCCCTTGAATGATAAAGAGTGAGGTTAGCAGAGGATTTCTCTTCTCCACCTCACTTGGCAGAGAGAGTGTGTTTGAATTACTTGGACTGAGCTTACCTTGAGTGACCAGAGTGACCTCAGCAGTGGCACAAGTATGTCAACACCCCAGAACGCAATGCCAGACTATTTACTCAGCCGCATACTGGGAGGACAAAAGACAACCAGCATGAATAGAACCAAGAGAAGTTCAGGCTGGACATAAGGAAAACTTTTTCCTCGTGACTACAGTCAAGCGCTGGAACTGGTTTGAGCAGTCTCCATCCTTGGAGGCTTAGACAAAGACTGAGCAAAGACATGAACAACCTGATCTGATCTCACAACTGACCCTGTTTGAGTAAAAGGGTGGACTAGATACTTCTTGATGTCCTTTCCAACCTGAAATATGCTATGAACCCACGATTCCATAGTATATTGTTGTATCTCAAATAGCTAAATCCCTCCTGAAGTACTAGTTCTACCATTTCAGTATCACTTGGTGTTCAATCTGTCCTCCCCACTGCAACAGACCAACTAGATCCAACTTAAATAAACACTTTTATACTAGGGATTTTTGTGGGTGCATTAACTTCACCATCCATCACAAGCAGTCATTCCTATTCATCTGTCAGTGCTATTAGGTACATGCTTATTTTTATGCGTATGAATACTCTCGTGTGGAAAGAGTAGGCCTATTCATACAAAATTAAATATTACTATAAGATTCCACAGACTCATAACCTAAATAAACAGCTGACAAAGAATGGAACAATGAAAACTAAGTTTAAAGAGTTTTTGTTGATTTTTAAAATGTCTTTTCTGTTAGCCTATTAATCATTTCTAATCATTCTTATAGTGTCTTAATTAATGACAAATTTTTCTGAATCCCTGTAATTATTATAGAAGCTTCTTATTATCTACTTTTTGTATTATAACATAATGTTCTTCAAGGTGCAAGAAGTGAAGATCTCAGGTATTACTGCACAGTTCAGTTTCTTTCTATGCACAAAATGGAACGTTAAATATAAAAATTGCCCCAGCCAACAGAATCTATTTTATGGTTCTACTTACTAGGTTCAAACTTGTAGTTTTACCATAGTGACAAAAGAGACCTAACTTATCACAACAGAAATGACTTTCCAATCACAGTGTACCTGCATATGCTGTGCATACACACATACATATGTACATATACGCATGTGTGACTATGCAGTTTTCAGTGTTGATCCATTTCTGGGATGGTCTAATGTTGTTTTCTTAGAATCAGGACTGCTAAGATGATGAACATGATAATTAAGCATTCCACACATGGGTCTCTCTCCTACTTTTGCTAAGTTTTAGAGGACACTGATTGTGCAATTTACTTTGATGCCAACTCAAAGGATTCTACAGTAAAAACCATCAGGAAAATCAGGTATAGAAAAATTAGCGAGAGATGTATTAACTCTAGTTTCTTGCTAGAAGTGAGCACATTCTGTGTTTTTCAAATAAAAATGTCTCCAAGGGAATAAAAAAGAACTCAAAAATTTATGATGTCATGGATATAATTTCAGCAGTTTCAAATTTATTGTGGAACAGCCTATTTGCAATTATTTTAATCGTATTGGCGATATAAATAAAAGAGACTGAAAAAAAAAGTTCTTTTTTTTTTTTCTTTTTTTTTTTTTTTTGTTTATTTCCAGACAAACATGGGACTTCTAAGATGAATAACTCCCCTGATTTCAGGAAAGTTAGATCTATTCAGAGAATCTGAAGATTTGGTTCTTGATGTAAAATAGTAAAACTTCTGTTCAGAAAAATAATGATGTTTAAAATGGGTAAGCATGAGTAAGCACGAGTAAGCACTTCAAAACAGGGAAAAGACATAATCAGGTTAACCATGAGCAATTTAATTCTTTATTTTGAGGTCTTTACATGCAGAAGCAAGCAGTCTCTCATTAACACAATAAAGTATTTTATTTCAAATTCACATATACTTGTCTATTTTATGATAGTTTCAAGGCTTCATATTTCTTCAGTAACTTGGCATCATATTGTGTAAATGCACGTAAGGAGTCACACGCAATCTGTCATATTCAAGATATACTTTATTACAGTCAAAGAAACACGCTGTATATTTACATTATCAGCAGATATATTCTTAGGTGTATTTCAAGGTGTGAGACAGCTAACTATGAAACTAATTGAAGTGCACATCATGTCTGATGTAACTTTCTCTTAATAAGTAGGAAAGGAAGTAGATGGAAAAGGGATAAAATGCATCTTGGGTTCACCAAAGGCAGATCACGCCAGACTAGCCCAATAGGTTTCTCGATAAGATAACTGATCCTCCAGACAAGGGAAATGCGGCAGATCTAATCTGTCATGACTCCAGAACAGCTTTTGGTTCAGTGCCACTTTCAAAAGTATTTGTTAAGATAGTAAGGACGGGAGTTAGTGCAGGAGCTGTAAGGTGGAAATGGGTGGTTAGAAAACAAGCAAATAGAAGATGAACTGTTCTCAAAAGAAGGGCATTGAGATGAAAGTTCTCCAGAAATTAATGCTGGGGCTAGTCTTTTTATTGATAATCTACATGCAAAAAGCCCTGCAAACGTTTGTACACGCTCTCAGCCTAAACAGGCTGCAAAGAGAATTGAGAATGCTTTATGTGCCTCTGGAGTATGATGAGGCATTATGATTTTCAGGGGACACACACAAAAAAGCAGAGAACTAAGGTCTCTCCAGGAAGATACAGAGAGAAGTTGAATGACAGGTTGGGTAGAAGTTTTTTTTATGTGTGACAGTCTCCTCTCCACCTTACTCCAGTGCAACCACAAGGCTGATTATATAGAACCATAGAATCATAGAATGGTTTGGGTTCGAAGGGACCTTAAAGATCACCCAGTGCCACCCCCTTGCCATGGGCAGGGACACCTCCCACCAGACCAGGTTGCTCAAAGCCCCATCCAACCTGGTCTAGAACCCCTCAATGGATGGGGCAGCCACAGCTTCTCTGGGCAACCTGGGCCAGTGTCTCACCACCCTCACAGCAAAGAATTTCTTCCTAAAATCTAATCTCAATCTCCACACTTTCAGTTTAAAACCATTACCCCTCATCCTATGGCTCCCCTCCCTGATCAAGAGTCCCTCCCCAGCTTCCCTGGAGCCCCTTTAGGGACTGGAAGGAGTGAAAAAGATGTCTGGCAAGGTGAAAAAGAGTCTACTGGTGGGTGGAAATGATAATACTGTGCTATGCTACTGAAATGAAATGATGGTCTCAGCACTCCTTTCTACTCCTTACTTTTCAAATGAAATTTTTCCAAGTCTCACAGTTTTCTTTTGCCAGATTTTTTGTAGGCATAAGAAGGTCTTCAACAATGTGTTTGTTTACACTCTAAATTACCCTCCAAATTGCCTTGTGATACTACAGCTGATAGGTGACTTGTGAAAACTTGCTTCAAAATGAGGTGAAGATGCAAAAGAATTAACCTTAGAGTATGTGAAAAATAAGGGAAAAGAAGAAAGGAGGAAATGCAGAATACTTCTCCCTTTTCTCCATGTTTGCATTTTGGTCTGAAAACCTCATTCAAAATTTAAATTTATGGAAAAGCTCTGTTAACAGCAGGACTGTTGTTGCAGAATAAGTTATCTCTCTTTAACTATTTGTATCTCTGTGATACATTCCATGTCTCTGAAGCCTGGATTCTGGACAAATTTCAGAATTTAAGAGATCTGAGGAGAAAAGATGGGGGGTTGAGGGGAAAAGATGGAGGGACTGGACTGCATTTTCCCCTAATTTTTGAAATGTCCCCACATCAGAACTAGGACCTCAAGGCTTAGGCAAAGTCATAGAATCATAGAATGGTTTGGGTTGGAAGGGACCTTCAAGATCATCCAGTTCCAACCCCCCTGCCATGGGCAGGGACACCTCCACTAGACCAGGTTGCTCAAAGCCCCATCCAGCCTGGACTTAAACACTTCCATACTCCCAGGGATGGGGCATCCACAACTTCCCTGGGCAACCTGTTCCAGTGCCTCACCACCCTCACAGTAAAGAATTTCTTCCTAATATCTCATCTAAATCTCCCCTCTTCCAGTTTAAAACCATTACCCCTTGTCCTGTCACTACACTTCCTGACAAAGAGTCCCTCTCCGGCTCTCCTGTAGGCTCCCTTCAGATATTGGAAGGCTGCTATGAGGTCTCCCCGGAGCCTTCTCTTCTCCAGGCTGAACAACCCCAGCTCTCTCAGCCTGTCTTCATAGGGGAGGTGTTCCATCCCTCTGATCGTCTTCGTGGCCCTCCCCTGGACCCGTTCCAACAGGTCCATGTCCTTCCTGTGTTGAGGACTCCAAAGCTGGACACAGTACTCCAGGTGGGGTCTCACGAGCACAGAGTAGAGGGGTAGAATCACCTCCCATGACCTGCTGGCCATGCTTCTCTTGATGCAGCCCAGGATTCGGTTCGCTTTCTGGGCTGCCAGTGTACATTGCCAGGTCATGTTGAGCTTCTCATCCAGGAGCACTCCCAAGTCCTTCTCCTCAGGGCTGCTCTCCAGCCATTCTCCGCCCAACCTGTATTTGTGCCTGGGATTGCCATGTCCCAGGTGCAGGACCCTGCACTTGGCCTGGTTGAACTTCATGCGATTTGCATGAGCCCATCTCTCAAGCCTGTCCAGGTCCCTCTTGATGGCATCCCTTCCTACCAGTGTGTCAACCACGCCACCGAGCTTGGTGTCGTTGGCAAACTTGATGAGGGTGCACTCTATCCCACTGTCCATGTCACCGACAAAGATGTTGAACAGCACCGGTCCCAGTACCGACCCTTGAGGAACTCCACTCGTCACTGGCCGCCAATTGGACATTGAACCATTGACCACAACCCTTTGAGTGCGGCCATTCAGCCAGTTCCTGATCCACCGAGTGGTCCATCCATCGAAGCCATGAGTTTCCAATTTTGAGACCAGGATGTCGTGCGGGACAATGTCAAACGCTTTGCATAAGTCCAGGGAGATGATGTCTGTTGCTCTGCCCTTGTCCACCAAGCCTGTGGCAGTACTGTAAAAGGCCACCAAATTTGTCAGGCATGATTTGCCCTTGGTGAAGTCATGCTGGCTGTCTCCAATCACCTCTTTATTTTCCATGTGCCTTAGCAGAGATTCCAGGAGGATCTGCTCCATGATCTTGCCAGGCACAGAGGTGAGGCTGACAGGCTTATAGTTCCCTGGGTCTTCCTTTTTTCCTTTTTTGAATATTGGGGTTATGTTCCCCTTTTTCCAGTCAGCAGGAACTTCGCCAGATTGCCACGATTTCTCAAATATGATGGAAAGCGGCTTAGCAACTTTGTCCGCCAGCTCCCTCAGGACCCGTGGGTGGATTTCATCAGGTCCCATGGACTTATGCACCTTCAGGTTCCTTAATAGGTCTCAAACCTGATCTTCTCCTACTGTGGGCAGTTCTTCATTCGCAGAGCCCTTGTTTTTGCCTTCCGTGACTTGGGCAGTGTGATTGGAGCCCTTGCCGGTGAAGACTGAGGCAAAAAAGTTGTTCAGTAGCTCAGCCTTATCCATATCCTGGGAGGCCAGGTCTCCCGTTTCCTTCTGGAGAGGGCCCACAACTTCCCTAGTCTTGCCTTTGTCCCTGACATATCTGTAGAAGTTTTTCTTATTGTTTTTGATGTCCCTGGCTAGATTTAGTTCTGCCTGGGCTTTCGCTTGCCTGATCTGGTTCCTGGCCACTCGGCCACTCCGCCTGCGCCGCCTCCGCAGCCGCCCACAAGCTGCCGGACTCCGGCAGGGACCGGTTGCTTCTACCGGCTTCAAAAGCCCTCAAAAAGAGCTCCTTGCCGGTCCTTTTAGGGTGTTTTTTTGCCGCGATCCCTTCCCGCAGTGCCGCGTACCTCCACTGCAGCTGATCTCCTCGGCAAAACCAAAAGACCCAAAAGAGGAGGCCAAAGACCAAAGACCTATAAGAGTTTAAAGTCCGGTTAGAGAAAAGAATAACAGGTTTGTTTACTTTAAAACTGGGAAAGGCCAGAGAAGCCTATCAGTTATGCAGTATAAGAACAAGTGGTTAAGAGTCAAGAAATGCCCTGTATTAATTTTAATTAATTTAGTGAGTATTAATTTCCAGCAGTGGCAATACAAGAGCGTGTTTAGACAGACAGCACGAACCTTGTTGGTCTCCACAGCGCTTTTCCCCTGGAGTTTTCCACCGTCCACTGTCACTGCGTGAGTTGCTGTGCATCCCTAGCCAATACCTTGCCACCTTCTCACAGCTCCATTGCTCATGTATTCTTTTAATCTCTTTTTGTATGTGCTCTTTGCCACCACATCCACCTGTGGCAGGAGTTTCTGAGTTTACAACTTGCTGTGCAAAAATCCCATTCTTTTCTACCTGTTTAGAGTTATCTCCTCAGTTTCACTGAATGCAACCTATTTGTAGTATTCTGGGATTTTTTCTGAACAGCAGTTACAAATTCAGCCTTGTGATTGTGTAATTGTGTTTAAATCTGGATACACGCATAGGTTTTGCGGAGTTTTTAAGATCAATCTTCTGGAAAAAACATTTCACTGTGTTTTCCATTGGTATTACTTTAATGAATGGCAACGCACAAGAGTAATTATTGAAAAGTCTGAGTTGGATAAATGTTTAACACAAAACTTTCTCTTTAGTACTTAAAGAGCTATCAGTTTACTTCTCATGTGGCCAGAGAAGCTGTGGCTGCCCCATCCCTGGAGGGGTTCAAGGCCAGGCTGGATGGGGCTTTGAGCAACCTGGTCTGGTGGGAGGTGTCCCTGCCCAGGGCAGGGGGCATTGGAACTAAATGATCTCTAAGGTCCCTTCCAACCCAAACCATTCTATGAGTCTATGATTCTATGAGATCAAAAGATAAATCATAGCATAACAGTTCATCTCTGGTACATCAATGTCTACTTTTACTAGCAAACCTTTTTACAGTAAAACAATTCTGTCTTCTTCAGCCCAAGAAGAGAAAACTGAACAAGGATTTGGGTGTAACGAATTCATTAAGACACTGGAATACAATAACCACAAAGTGCTCTCACATATACGTGGAGTGTGGGGTAGCATCCACATAGTGATCTACGGTACATGGTCTCATTCATAAACAACAGGTATCTCTCAGATGTTTTCAGCAGCTCAAAAGGCCACCTCAAGAATCACAGAATCACAAAATCACCGAATGATACGGGCTTGTAAGGGATCTCTGGAGATCATCTCCTTCAACCCCTCTGCCAGAACAGGGTCACCCAGAGCAGGTTGGACAGTAATGTGTCCAGGTGGGTTTGAATGTCTCCAGAGAAGGAGACTCCACCACCTCTCTGGGCAGCCTGTTCCAGGGCTCTGCCACCCTCACAGGAAAGAAGTTCCTCCTCATGTTTAGATGGAATCCCAAGAACTGTCCTGGAGGATGACCTGTCCTGTCCTACCATAGGAGCTCTCGTCAGAGGAGGTTGATAAGACTGCGAACAGAAGTGTCAAGTAACCACTCCTTCAGAAATATGCCTTCATTCTACCTGGTTTTCAGTTTAATGTATTTCAGGAGTACTGAGTTTGCTTCATATTCTCATACCACTTCCCTATTGTTATACATTGATCTATATTGTACAGTTTCATTTTTTACGTGACAAATGAAAGAGACACATCAGTCTTTTTTGTAGAGCTATTTGTAACTGTGCAAAGATATAGATTGATTCTTTTTACCTTTATTATATCTTTATGGAATAGTAAGTTGATTATTAGATCATAATTGCCAACTTCCATCTCTATGACTAAATTCCTTATGTAATCATAGATAAATACTAGCTTAATAGACCCAAACAAGTCATGGCTCTGCTCATGCATAATGCTTCAACTGCCGTTCCACCGTCTCCCACTTCTTGTTATCATAACAATTGCTATTGATTTATTGAGCTCTTTCATATCCAATGGTTAGCCTTCTAAACCATGCCAACAAAAATTGTGTACACCCACACAGGAACAGAAAAAAAGGTTATTGAAACAAAAAATCTAGTGATGAAATAAACAATTTAACAATTTTTCCTCTGTATGAATACACTTTTCTAAGGCTCATACTAATCCAGTTCAGCACTTATCAGTGGTTAAAATGCAGCCTCAGCAGTTTTCAAGTGTTTGCTATAAACTCACTTCTATTATTTCTTCTAAGATGAACCAAAAATTATTTACTGTTATCATTAGTCAGCATAATTTAATACAGAAATGTGATATTTGTTTTCAGTATTCAAACATAATTACAGCTGCTGGCTTTAAATATGAGGGCACATTTGGGGTTTGTTAGGTTTTTTTGTTTTTTCTTTTTTTAAAAAAAAAATTAAGTTGTGAAAAAATCTTTCATTTCTTGTTAGATGTTTAAGAAGATTAAAACAGAATTTTTCATCCTCTAATGTAAGCCTTAACACGGTAAGGCACCAAGCAGTAAAGGAAGGAAATATTTGCAAAATGATATGTTTGCAACAAGAAGTGTTTCTCTTAAACAGCAGCAAAACAAGCAACAATATTGCAATTTAAAAAGTAATATTTACTGCAGCACCAAATCTGACTTGATTTCTCCATCTTTAGATATTTAGTATTATAAATGTGAGACACTGCAAAATAACATGGGGTAGTTGGGTTCTCTTCAGTGACGAATATGGGTATTTTAAGGGTGACCACCAAACATGTCACATGCTGCCGGTTGAACTCCCCTGAATATAAAAGAGGTCTCATTGGTTATAGTCTATGTGGAAGACATCAATAGAAAGCACATGAAAAAGTAGCTAATTTAGAAGATTAGAAGGTGTCCTCCTAGTCTGACAGTAAAGAAACTTTACTGAGGCAAGGTAGGGAAGTTTGCAACAGGATCTACACTCTGTCTATTATTTAAAAAAATAGTATTTCAGACTCGAGTCCAGCACTTTAACATAACCTTTCTCATATGAGAACAACACACAATGCAGCACTGAAGTGGTGTCTTATCAATCTGGTACAAAACTCAGTAACTCTTCCATTTCTGAATTCCCAGAAATCTCAGATGTCCATTTAGAGCATTATTGCATTTTTTCAAATCAGTTTAATGACCCTGCCCACATATCTAAAGGCCTAACCCTTTATTCCCCTCAAATGGTGAATTAAAAAAAAAATAAGAAATCTGATCAGTCACCCTACTACCACTACCATCAACAAATCTACAACTCAGAGGTTTTTTTTCCTATTAAAGAAAGCAAACAAACTAGAAAACCTAAAAAATTTCTGAAATAACTAGTTATTGAAGATAATATTAATTTATATCACACATACATTGTTTTTAATGATTATTTTTTCCTGGAAGACACATATGGAGTATATGCTTATGACATTACATGGAACTAAATCATAGAATCATAGAATGGTTAGAGCTGGATGAACCCTTGAAGATCATCTAGTTCCAACCTCCCTGCCATGGGCAGGGACACTTTCCTCTAGACCAGATTGCTCAAAGCCCCATAAGCCATAAGAACTTGACAGATTTTTTAAAATAGGTGTAAATCTTTGTATTGTGTTTACACAACAAAGTTCGGGCAGCGAGGAACTGTTATGAACTGACCACAGCACCCGTTCCCCATCCCACCTACAGCACTTGGAGTAGGGACGGAGGAGGTAGAAGATTTGGGAACGAAGGAGTGAGGTTGAGCCTGGGAAGATGGAGGTGTGATGTGGAAATCGTTTTTAGTTTTGCCTGTGTCCCCCACCACCCAACTATATTTTTAATTAACAATAAATTAGATTAATTTTACCCAAGTCAAGTGTGTTTTGACCATGACAGTAATTAGTCACTGATCTTCCTGTGTTTATCTTGACCCATGAGCTGTTCTGTCTTATTTCCCACCCCCTGCCCCGTTGAGGAGAGGGAGTGGGAGAGCAGCTGGGTGGGCAGCTCCAGCCAGCCAAGGTTAACCCACCACAACCACTCAGATTTATTCCATGGGGATGACTTATTATGGCTTCCAAATACAACAGTGATATACAAACACATGGTGGTGTGAACTTTATTATAACTCTTGCTGCTTAGAGCCTTCCCTTTGTCCATTTCATTCTAAGGCCTTGCATGAAACGGGAATTAAATCAGGGGGACTCTATAACAAGGCCTTGGTTCTTTTCATTGCCTTTTCTTAAATTAATAAATTACATTTTCTGTGTTGCACTAAAACAGCAGAGTTGATAGATTTATTTAAAAGATTTAATGCAAGATCTTGCAATATCATATGGAAGCTCTTTCAGATTTCTGCAATGACATCATGCAATCTGATTTGATTTTAGCTCATTAAGCCACCAGAGCTTTGCTTCTGCTTCAGATGCTTGCATTTTATTTTGCATTTTCTTAATTCACTAGTGATCCTGTCATCTTTTTCATATTCAGCATTGACACACTCATTGAAAACTGAAGCAAGAGGTGAATTTAGTTTGTGGGATAGATTTAGATTATTTTTTCACTGTAGATTCAGTCCCACTACTCTCTTCTGTTCTCTTTGAATTCAAATGGCTAAAGAGTTCTTCATTTTTTGTTTTATTTCCTATGTAAGATCCAACTCTGTTTACATAGCACAGTTTTTATGTTAAACCTGTGTAACCTGAGGTTTAAACTTTCCTCTTATTTTATTCCTTGCTCATTCTTTACTTTCTCACAACAGCAATCTTGAGATGAGTGGTCTCCAGGTAGGTCCAGATCTATCTCCTTGCTTTTTTCCCCCTTGCTTATGACTGAGACTTAGCGTGTCCCAGCAGATGATGCATATTCTGAGTCTTTCAGACAATCCTCCTTCTGAAAGTCTCTATTTATCTCTATGAAGGCAGCTTTGAGGGAAAGCAGGACATGAAACCTGCCACTTACAGAAGTGTTTCCATTGGCTACTATCTCTCTTTCTCAAAAAAAGGGTGCAAATATAGAAGTGAAGAGTAAACTTTAGCTGCATTGAATAAGGAGTACTGTTATTATTAATATCCTGAGGGTAGAAAGCTCAATGCTTCTCCATACCCTAAAGAAATCCAAATAAACCACCATTTATTTGGACTGCAAATGGAAGAAAATTTGCTTAGGACATTCACAACACTGATGTTATATCTTGTGTACCTCAGGAACTGACAGGCAGGTAACAATTCATGAGATAATTCCTGATTTCATTTGCAAAATGATGAATGGTATCTTAAATGAATCTGATTTTTTGTAACTCTGTCACTTTGAAAATTTTGTGCAGAACTTGAGTCTTCATACCCCAAGTAGTTTTCCACGTTTTTTTATCATGTTTAGTTTAGAATATGAGATTAGAGCCTTTTTTCTCATGCATTATAAAAGTGCTTTTTATAACTCTATCATTATAATCCACGTTACAGTGGTGTTTGTGTACAAATCAGACTGTAGTCCCCCGCATGAAGAAAAGAAAGAATTTAAGATAATGAAGTAGTATTGGGTTTTTTACATAGCTTAGCAACTCAAATACTAAAGGCAAAAAGCATTTCAAATTTAGGAACATGGGTCTGGGAGAGATCACTGAGATCATCTGTTCCAGGGTTCTGGTATTCCAGGAAGCCACGTCATATAATCTTTTTCATAACCTTATTAAACTCCATTTAAAATGCAGTTCATTATTTTTGTCACCACTACTGTTCCAGGACCTTATAGTTGGGAACTTTACTGATCGCAGGTACTGAGTGTAGCTGAACACGGGACACAGAGACACAGACAAAAAAAGTTTCTTTTTATTTCTCTCCAAGTCTCTAAATAATGTCAGGGTTCGGTGGGACTGGGTGTGATGAATGTTGAACAGGTTGTGCCCAAAAATCAAATATGGCAGAGTGTATCCCATCTTCATATTTGTGAGGACAAAATTAAAAAATGATACTTACAAGAACTTTTTCTGAACTGCACAAATACATTGTTAATTAATCTAATTCTGAGTATAAGACTTAGGGTTTGTTTTTTTTTTTTTAGTTTTAAACCTTCAGACTTGTACAGCATTACCGATGAAGCCAGAATTGCCACAAAATTTCGAAAAATTAGCACACACAGAACTTCTCATGCATGACTTAGTCTGATTATTGCGAAGGAAGGTTCTGTCAGAAAAGTAAGACTGAGTTTTTCTTGATACTGAAGGAATAAGTGAAGGACCTTATCTCCAAGTTTTCTCCAGGCTTCTTCTATGGATGGGTTCAAGGGTGTAGTATTAGAAATTATATCCTA
Source organism: Numenius arquata (assembly GCF_964106895.1). NCBI lineage: Eukaryota > Metazoa > Chordata > Aves > Charadriiformes > Scolopacidae > Numenius > Numenius arquata. Next base: position 1,580,256 of record NC_133579.1, read on the forward strand.
TCAACTGGTCAAACAGATAAGACGACATTTTTATTTTTATCAGCAAAACCCTTATTGCTCATGAAAGAATATATCTTTCAGCACAGTTCCTCTGCCGCGCTATTGTTCGGGTTACCGAGCTCTGTGTATATTCCTTGTCTATTTGGCCCCCAGGACATCCTTGAAAATGAGACATGTTGTTTTAAGGCCGCAAGGGTTTTATCCGTGTGTAAAAAATTAAATAAAATAAATTCAGAACAAATACAGCATTAATATTTTACACATATATTGCTTTAATATTGCATCAGTAGCAAATTAGAATCCAAGCCTAGATTTTCATGTTTTGAATATTAACTGCTGAAGTTTCGGCAGTAGCCTTAGGAGGGTTTGTTGGATCTTAACGAATCGTGACAGAAATTATGGTTGGTGCTCACGCAAAGTGTGAAGTGTCTGTTTGAAAACTGCAGTAAAGTGATGTCAGAGAAGGAAACCGCCTGCCTGATCCCTAATCACACCAGTAAAACCAGGCCTGGCACTGGGCGCTTGCTAAACCTCCCCATACCTTTTTCAGAGTGCGAAAAATAGAAGCACTGGGACCCATTAGGCACACCCTCGAATGATTGTTACCCTGAGGGGAATGGAGATATGTCTATCTCACACAGAATCTCCTCTGCTTGATATAATATTGCCTTATGTATATTGGCCAGGTCTTGGGATATGTTTATCAAACGAGTAATCTACAGTCCTCCAAGCATTCTCAATAAATGCACTAGGACAAGTTCAGTGAGTAATAATTTGCATTTAGGAACATTGGCAGGATGGTATCATCAAATCTAGAAATTCAGATTTATATCTCTCATCCAAGATATCACTCCAGCAAAACTTACAGTGACCAGTCTTGGTCCCACAACATGGCAAAAAAAATCAGTCAATTAGTTTGTACATACCAGTGGCTGAAAATCAGCATTTGCAAGAGTTTTGCTATGCAATTTGAAATAAAATAGCAGCATAAATGAAAATAATTTTTAGAGCAATAAAAACCTGGAAAACATATAATTTAAAATTTTAAAGAATGTCTGAACTCCAATGTTGCAATTTTTCGTAAACAGAAAGAGCCATGTTAACCAAGCCCTTGGCTCCCACTGAAGGTGATGCTGGATAAATTCTTCCAGTATAAGAACTCTATATCTTATTGGGAATGAGAGGAAAGAAATCTATTTAAAATGGTTAAACCTGGGCCTACCTTTTAATTTTTGTGGACAAATGTGGAAAATTTAATTAAAAAAATAATTACTGAAAGTTACTATCAATGTAATAGTAGAAATGATCAGTGTCAGTCACAGCCCCAGTTGTCTGGGACAACTCAGGAACATGGGTGAGGAAGAGTATGCTGTAGTTACAAAGGGGGAAAAGTCACCCGAAAGAAAATAGGCTGCACCATTTTGCACGTGTCCTCTGCACATTTTTCAGTAGTTTTTCCTCTGTCCTTAAAAAATGTATCGTTCTGTTCTGTATTTAACACCTTGTTTTCATGGGGGCACGCTGCTGAATTATCCCCGGCAGTTGTTCTCTGCCTGTCTCCGGAGCTCGGGGACTGAACCGTGACTCGGAGAGTCACAATATAGTCCCTGATTACCCCTTGCTCCAGGAAGAAAATAAACTGCATTAGCCTTTTACCTGGTACAGATGATTTCTTCTCCCTGCACCAGCTGGGCTGTGCTGGTCAGGATGTCAGGGCAGGGGTCGGAGCCAGACATTACTCACTCCCCTGCATCGGCAAAGGAGTGGGAACCGCTGCCTTGTAGAGGCCACTCGCCCTTGGGTAATGAAATCTGCGCTCGGGGCACGTTGCACGGTGTGAGAGGGCACTTCAGCCTTCTCTCCAGGAAAGAGGTGTATGTGACAAACTCCATTCTTCTCCTGGCTCTGTAGTACGTGTTTAGGCAAATGACTTTGAAGCGTCAAAGCTGCTTATATTGATCTTTAATCCCTGATCTACTGCAGTAGGAAACATGATAAGTTTTCTCTTGCCCAGAGAAGCTGTGGCTGCCCCATCCCTGGAGGGGTTCAAGGCCAGGCTGGATGGGGCTTGGAGCAACCTGGTCTGGTGGGAGGTGTCCCTGCCCAGGGCAAGGGGATGGGATTAGATGATCTTTAGGTCACTTCCAATCCAAACCGTTCTATGATTCTGTGATATAATGGCCCACATTTCCTAGAGAGCTGCCTTTGCAGTGTGAGGCCAGTGGAGGTGCAGTGCTTAGCACCTCACAAGGTTTAGTCCACGTATGAATAACTGTGACATTTCTGGGGGTGCCCAGCAATGATCTGACTGCCCGTTTTCCCTATTTTATTTAAAATGCAGTTTTTCTTGTGGTCAGCAAATTCTTGTTTGTTTATTAGAAAAAGAAAATTAGGGTCACTAAGGAAAAAAAAAGATTCTAGATCATGATGGTAACAAAGATGGTGTCTCACCATTAGCAGGCCAGCAAGAGAAACACTTGGGAAAAAATGGGAAAGCCACTTTCTATTTGCCCCTTGTACTTTTCCATGCACAAATCAAGAGCACTTTTATAGTGAAAAAGAACATACTGTCTATCGCTTTCAGTTCTGCAACATGAAAGGGAATTCTGAGACCCAGTTGTTGACCAGTTCAAGTTGTGCCCTTTTGGCAGATTGCCTCTTCCTCCAGGAAAGTGTAAAACTGGAGAGTGAAAATTCAAGGAAAGTGAAAAAAAAAAATCATGCACTATGTCAGAATCCATTATTTCTTTGAAGTTCAGTTTGTTGTCTGCTGTCATGGGACTGCCTTCAAAGAGTGTATGGAATATTTAAAAAACAAAGTGAGAAAGCAGGCAGCACTTTTCTGTTACAGTCTGCAGATATTTTGACACTCCAAACAATCAGCCTGGGTTTCCCAGGTGCTTGATGCTACATAATTTGTCATGATGTCTGCTATGAGTGCCCCTGGACTTCACGTCTTACTACCCTCCGCTCTCTTTCTGTGGCACTTAAGTGGGAATAGGTGTCATCAAGGAGGCATATAGCGCCAATAATTCAGTATTTTCACAAAGAGAGATTTTCCCTAGAAGGAATGGCATTAATTCACTCTATTAAACAAATGAAGGCAAGCTGGTCTGAGAAGACAGTTATTGAACTAGCACAATTGCCTTGGAAAGAGGACTTCAAGCAAAATGATAAAATTTAGAGAATATATGTATTTATTTTTGCTAACTGTATCAATAATGACAGTGTTATGTTCATTGTCACAAGACTGATGCTGTGCAATGCGAAGGATTTTTTAAACGCTTTTAGATGATTGAGTCACTATGAGTGTACTGAGGTTTGTTGTACATCTACAAAAAGGAATAATATAGTGATACACAAAGGAAAAATACAGCAAACCAAATATATTTGAGAGAGGGAAAGAAGAACCTTCTTAGAAAAAAAAAAAAAAAAAGATGAGCTATACATGGCTCTAGTAGACAGTCCAGGTTTGATCATTACTCATGCAAGCTTCTCTTATTGCCTTCAGAGGGAGATTTTTGACTCCTTAGCTAACAACAGAAAGATAAGGTATTCAGAAACAATTCTCCCTGAAATGTCATATATATATTCTGTTTTCTACTCCCACTTTGAGAATGTTAGAGCCTTATGGTGTGTGGAAGATCTCACTCTAAAATAAACAGTGATAGATCCCTGCCTGAAGGAAATGATAATCTAAATCAGTCATAGTAAGAAAGTAAATGTCATGGAGAGCCTACTTCTTCTGCCTCCAGAAGCATCTAAAACTCTCTAGCTGTGCCTTTGCTCAGCCTACGTCTCCCTCTGCACCAATTGTTCTGGTGGAACATGTGCTGAGGAAGCTGCTGGGCACCTGCAGGAGATCCCAGAAGGGACTTAGTCATTATGAAGCTCATTCTTCAGCTTAGGGAATGTTTCAAACTACACAAGCAAGTGTACTTGTCCAAAAAGTAGTAGTCCTGAATTTTAGCCCTTCCTACGTGCGCACACGTGACTGAGGGAGCAGAAGCCAGAATGCGGGACTTCTAAGTCAGAGCATTGCCAGGCTGGATGGGGCTTTGAGCAACCTGGTCTGTTGGGAGGTGTCCCTGCCCATGGCAGGGGGTTGGGACTCGATGGTCTTTAAAGTCCCTTCCAACCCAAACCATTTTATGACTCTATGATCGCAAAGGGACAAAGTTGTGTTATGCTCATGTCTATCACCGATGTGACGTGGGATCAGCTGCTTTGTGCCTTGTGCTCACTATTGCTCATCTGTGGACAATTCCTGAGGAAGCAGCCTCCTGTCGACAGTAAATGGAGTGATGTCTACTCGGGAGTTTGAGCATCTGTATTTTAGGCCTTAGGCTCGATAAACTGAGTAGTTAAAGTAACAAGTTTGTATTTAGCTGTCTATAGGTTTGGCAAGTTTCAGGCTTTCCCTTAATGACTCCTTGCTACCTCCCCTCACAGTGGAGAAGTCTTTGAATTTTGAATAATGTGAAAAGTCCACTAGCATTTCTTTGCCACTTCAGAAGAGCCGTGTCTCTGTTGTTATGGAAATTGGAATCAAACCCAGTGATTCAATGGGAAAAATTTGGGATAGTGTTTGTCCTGGAGTCGATGTTGCAAGTGTGACTGTATTTATATGAAACCTCTTGACTTTAAAAGAGAAATTACTGGTTCATGAACGAATTGTAAATCCCACAAGGGTTACATATTTACCTAATGCCCATTTTTTTTCTACTGCTTGTTCCACCACTAAAATCATAACCTTGCTTATAACCTCAGTAATTTCTATAATAACCACTTGTGATGTAATAAATAGAGGATTAGGACATTGGGTAGGGAGTAATCAGAAGGAAACTACAAAAGAGTCTGTGGTTTTGCTGATGTTTCTTTTAACAAAAGAGTGGAGTGGCAGGAAAAGAAAAAATAAATAAAAGATAAGGAGAATTATCTGTAAATAAAACGCTTTCCTAAAATTTTCCCTGAGGTTCTAATCTTCTTTCGTGTGACCCAGACAACATCAGAAGAGCTTCAGCATATTGAAGGAGGAAACCTATTTCACACCTCCCCTAATCTTGGAGAGCTTCCTCAAAGTCCCTATACAGAATTAACATAACCCTTTGGGCCTGAATTCTGCATCTTGCAAAGTTAATGAAATCAACGGGACATGTGTGAATGGATCTGTTTGCAAGGTCCTGGCTTTAAATTAACATCTAGACCCCATTTGTTTCCTGATGACTTCTTAAGGGACATCATGGACTTGGAAAATAAGCGTAGGAATGGAAGTCACTTAGCCCCGTGGGATGGCTTGGCCAGTGAGACCAATCCCCCTCAATCACATTAAAAATGTGTAGCTTGTGAAGCACCTATGTCTAAAACTATTTTTCCCGGAAAAAAATATCAGACTTACTGTAAAGAAATCCCATGTTTTCACCCTGGCTCAAATCAACCATATGCTGGTGTTTCGCCTTGGTGTGAACAGACTCTAACCAGGGATCACGCACCTGCTGCTGTAAATTCCCACTGCGCTGGCCGTATAAAACCTGTTTCTTTATTTGTGGGACACACACAATAAAAAAGAGACCGTTATCCCAATTTAATGTTTTCCTCTCTTTGCAGACCTGCATCTATCAGATCAAAAAGGAAAATATAAGTACTTCCTTTAAGTATTTCCTGTCTGTTATTTAATTTTCCCTGTTATAAGCAGTTACTTTTTAGAAGAGGCTCTGTGTTTTCTTTAATCTTGGGCAGTATCAACCCCAAAGAAACAAAATATAATGGCTTTAACTGAAATATACTCTCTTCCAACTTATCAAGCAACATTCCTAATAATTTGCTGTAAAATATATATAATGAAACCAGACAAGAAGAACAGCATATTTAAAATGTGTGACTAATCCAATTCATTAAGCGACGCACATTTGTTGTTTTCAGTTGGCTGGTAATATACAAACAACCTCTGCAGTTGTCTCTCCTGAGCTATGTGCATACACACCGCGATATTAAAGCCAATAAGCAACCCAATAGGAATTTTCCCAGCCGGTGTGACGTACCTCTTTTCAACCTGCTAGGTTCGAAACGGTAGAGCTAATGACAGAAGAAGCATAGAAGCTCAGTAAATCACCTATCCCGCCCTATAGTTGCCACAGTTCCTCTCTCCTTACTTTAATGGAGATAGAAAACATTCAACAGAAGGATATTTTCGATGCACTGTCGGTCCTAAATTACTTCTCTGTGAGAGCGGCACTGGTCACGTCGTGCCGTTTTACGAAGACGAGGACTCTGCCCACAGCAGGGTCACGTTTCAGCTCTCCTCCCATGGCCTGCGCCACATCAACAGGGTCTGTGACAAGCGGCTGAAGAGGTTTGTTGTTCTCAGGTTGACGGGGCTTATATTTGTAGCAGCCCCATCTTCTGCTGGCAGCGGGCTCCGCCATAGACGTGGCCACACCATTGTTCTCAGGTACCTTAAGATCACGTTACCCCAGTAATCTTCTTGTCTTTCTTCTCCTGAACTGTTGGGACGGTGCCAGGAAAAGTAAGAGGTGCTGAATTACTATTTTGGTTATTGTAAAGAGCTGAAACCCAACTCCAAACGTCCTTCATTATCTCCTCAAGCCTTCAAGCCTAATTGACAGCAAGTCTTTATATCTTGATTTGTTCCCATTAGAAGTCCTTGTGTCCTTGAATAAACAGGTAAGGTAATAACTTTAATTACTCCTATAATTAGGTGTATCTGAAGCACCTGTTCTTTGCCATGAGAAAAAAGGCCTAAAATTGAACTTTCCTTTCTGCAACATTGATATGTATTTTTTCCTAATACCATTCATTTAGCAGGTAAAGGCAGCCAAAGTAGACGTGGCAGGTTAAGTGTAAGAGGCAGAAAAAAGGAAGATTTTAATTTTTTGTTTAGGTTGCTGTTAAATGGACTTATTTATTACTATAACAAATTGGGAAGAAATCATCAAGTACAAGGCAATAAAAGGTATGGAACAGCTTTCAAAGGCCATAGCCTCTTTGTACTAAAAGTCATTAAAGAAGCCAAACAAAAATAAACGAATCATCAATAGAATAACACAGCAGGGTACTTTATAAGGCATAGTGTCTTCTGCATTTGTGTTGTTTCTCTTAGCAAGACACTATACTGTGGTAAGTATATGTCCCCCCCCAAAAAAGGAGAAAGCATATCTATAAAATGTGCAATGTACATTGTATGTATATGGCTACAATTTGGCTTGCAACCAGTAAGTTTAGTACTATTCTTTTCCCTTTCAACTGGTGATGAAAAGCAAAATAAACCCCATTTTTTAAATTGTGTATGAATAAACTTACATTTTAAAAAGGAACAGAGTGATCACAGAAAACAAGAACAAATAGCTCACTTTTGACTGAAACTTTAGATTCCTTTGAAATAATTTTCAAATGCTAATTGAAGTAGATATCCCAAGAACGCATAGTCAGTATCCATGCCATCTTCACACCAGAAAAAAAGAAAAGTAGGCAATTAATTCATAGTCACAGACAGAAAGCTGCATTTCAACAATGTTAGGAAATGTTACTGTTAAGGAAAGCAATGAAATTCAAGGTTAAGTGTCCAAATTAATGTATCTCAGTATTTGGCACCCAAGGAAAATCAGACTGAGTTTTGGAACTACAGAGAATCCAGGAAACTTTATGTACTCCATTTGAATATTCATAGACTCTGGAACTATATTTTAGGAGTCCAACTTTAACAATTAAGATTTTGTTTGGAACGTAGCTGTTTTCTTTTTATTGAATTCTAACTGGTGTAGTTAACTGGAACAACTTGGCCACAACATGTCTAAAAAACACACTACTCTGAAAGGGCTGGGAATGCTGAAATCAGAGACATTTTTGAATGAGAAATTGCTTTAAATAGCGTTATAGTAATGTTCACTTTTGCAATAGCATTATAGTAATGTTCACTTTCGCATTACAGTATGGTTTTTGAGAACCAAATGAAGTACTTCAAAGGTTGAAGTGAAAATTTGTTAAAATTTTCAGTTTTCCTTCAATTCTGAAACTGAAAAAGAATTTTTAAAGAGGTCTGGAGACCCATGTTACTGAGGGAGCTGGTGGAAGTGCTCACCAAGCCACTTTACATCATTTACCAGCAGTCCTGGCTAACCAGGGAGGCCCCAGTTAACTGGATGTTAGCAAATGTCACACCCACCTACAAGAAGGGCCACAGGAGGATCTGGGAACTCCCGGCCTTTCAGTCTGACCTCAGTGTCATGGAAGGTTTTAGAGCAGATCACCTTGAGCACCACCACACAGCACATACAGGACAGCCAGGCGATCAGTCCCAGTCAGCAGGAGTTTATGAAAAGCAGGTCCTGCTTGACAAACCTGCGCTCCTCCTATGACAAAGTGACCCACCTAGTGGATGAGGGAAAGGCTGTGGATGTTGTCTACTGAGACTTTAGTAAAGCCATTGATACCATTTCCCACACAATTCTCCTGGAGAAACTGGCTGCTCATGGCTGGAATTGGTGTACGCTTTGCTGGGTAAAACACTGGCTGGAGGCCGTACCCAGAGAGTGGTGGTGAATGGAGTTAAATCCAGATGGTGGCTGGCCACAAGTGGTGTTCCCCAAGGCTGAGTATTCAAGTGGTGTTCCCCAAAGCTGAGCCAGTTCTGTTTAATATCTTTATCAACGATCTGGATGAGGAGGTGGAGTGCACCCTCAGTAACATTGCAGATGACACAAGTTGGGCAGGAGTGTTGATCTGCTGGAGGGAAGGAAGGTTCTACAGATGGATCTGGACAGGTTGGATCAATTGGCTGAAGTCTCTTCTCCCAAGTAACAAGTGACAGGACAAGAGGAAATGGCCTCAGTCTGCACCAGGGGAGGTTCAGATTGGATATTAGGAAAAATTTCTTCACGGAAAGGGTTTTCAAGCATTGGAAGAGGCTTCCCAGAGAAGTGGTGGAGTCACCATCCCTGGAGGTATTCAAAAGGCGGGCAGATGTGGTGCTGAGGGACATGGTTTAGTGGTAGATATGGCAGTGCAAGGTTAATGGTCTCAAGACTCAATGGTCTAAAGGTCTTTTCCAATTGAAATGATTCAGTGATTCCACATCTTACATGCACATTAAAATCTGTAAGGAATTTGATGATTTTCAGAAGATGGTTACCTCTCCCCTAAAAATGAAGGCCAGTTCCATGTATCAAGGTGGGCATTCCAAGCCAAAATTCACTTTTGAAAATTTTGACCTACATACTTTCCTAACATAAATTTTCATTGGAAACAATTAGTCTAGTTACTGTAGAACTGTCAAGCAGTCAAAAAGAAGGGAAGTGGTATACGTGACTGTGATTTGGGAGAGGTAAGGCAGACTCTAAATAATCTACCTATTAAAATATGTTCCACACTATAAAAGATTGAGAACCTACCATAAAACAAGGCACAATAGGGGGATGATATGGGATAACTGACTTGCCATCAACCACACTGTTTTTCTTTAAATAAATAAGACTTCAGGCTCTAGTGCTGTCCAATATATACTTTCCTTGAGCATTAAATTTCCATAAAATCAGTCATTATGACCTGAAAAATAGCTGATCTGTGGGTGAGGAATATTTTCTAAAGAAATTCCTTAGGAATTTTTATTAGATGTCTACATATGTGTAACTATAAGAGATAGAGACGAGGTATTTAAGTATCTGAACTTCAAAAAAAAAAAAAAGTTCCAGTGTTTAGAAGAGATTTAAAATCTTTTGGGGATTAAACAATTCTACAGTTTCATTCCCTCTCCCTCAGACACCTTCATGACTGTGGGAAAGATGTGCTTAGGCCAATTTTAACCATTTCACTGAATTTTCACTGAAAAATAGTTTCAGTGAAAATTCAGTGAAACCATTTAAGACTTTTATTTCTACTTTCAGCTGGTCGTCATGAGTTCTGTCCACATAAGGACTTTTAAGAGACTGTAGCATAGGATTAAACACCTTCCAAAGATGCTCATCTTTCTCCATTCACTGCAGAAGTACCTTAGATGCCTAAATTCTCTTTAATGCCTCATTTTTAGCTAAAATTAAGTGAATAAGTTTCAATCTGTCTAACGACATCTGTGAAAACAGATGAAACATAGGCTGGGTTTTCTAAAGAAGTTGTAAACAAGACCTCAGAGGAGCTTTATTCCTTAGTCCACTGAGTGAGGAAAGCATCATGGTAAAGCATAATGCAACTTAACTTTTTTCTCTTTTCATAGGCCTCCTACTCCATGTACTTCAGCGTTCTTGGGAGATAACAAGGATGCCGAGTACGCATGACATTAGTCTGAAGCCGACCACTGAATGTTTGCCAGATTTGTGTTGATATTCTTGGCAAACTCCAGCATCTTGAAGGAATAAGAAGGAATAAAATCCAAAAAGGAGCGTAGCTGTTATTTCTTCATTCCTTCCTTCCAAAGGAAGAGATTTATAGATCAAAATTTGTATGGCTTTAATGTGTCTGTTGCTTACTTTAATTTTGTTTTATAGCTGTTTCTGCCTTTATGTTAATTTCTAAACCAGTCAAGAACTACAACACAAATGAGGATCATCTATGAAGTGATACAGCACTTTTTCTTTACATAAATGCTGTAAAAGGCACAGAAAGTTAACAGCTGCTGAATTTCTGCAAATAGTCCTGTATGGCTCTCATCACAAAACAATGTATGAAATAGCTTCTATTTTTCTCATGTGGGAGACAAATTAATATGTATCTTTGTGGCAGAGTCAGCTGACAGGACAGTTCTTCTCCACATGAACTCGCTGCTCAGAAAATATAAGTTATTTCAATTGTGGTACAAAAAAATCCCTAGGCTTGAGCCATGCAGGCCAAGTATGGTCTGCTATAGGTTAGATCATTAATCCAAGACTGTGATATCCAATATTTGGGATCCAGTCTAGGGCATTCCTGTTCCTTTTCCAGGCCAGGAAGAGGCTGCCACATCTCAGTTCTCAAAACTTCTGCTCTTGTGGCTACTGAGTAGCAGGGTCGGGCTTGGAGTGAAACAAGCAGACGCCCTCTCTCCAACCAGTCTTCGTTTTCATCCAAATATCTACAGGAATAAAACAAAAGAAAAGATAATATCAACCAAACTGAAACATTAGCAGGCAGTTTTCCACAAGGAGTGGAAGCACTTGACACGAAGGATTTAGAGTACAAATCCCTTCATCTATTTGTTTTGGCTTTTTTTTAGAGGTGTTAAATATGCCAGTTTAAAAAAAAAAAAAAGCAACATTTATTCTTGAGAATGTATTTCAAAGGATGAAATCTGCTGTAGAGTATCTTTTTAATAGCATAAGATGCAAAAGAAAAAGTATTGCCCTTAACTTGAAAGATACTATTTTTCATCATTTGGGTCACCAATTTAATGTGATTGAACATTAAGCTTTCTAAATTTTGTGATCCATTGTAAAAGTCTCCTTTTGCAAAGGAAGGTAACTCGATCTGGCATTCACAACCCAGCACGACTCCAGCATTTTAGAAAGCAATGACTCCTAATAGCTTAGTTTTTCAAACTGCAAGTAGAATACAGGCTAATTGCAACAAAGCCCCTCAGTTTAGTAAAACTTGAATCTCCTGACCGGTCAGACAAATCCATTAGGATTTTATTGGGTCCTAAAAAGAGTTATGTGATTCCCTAGGATCCAATCCTTGTCAATCAGGCATGGTAAATTGGATTCTTGAATAGGGAAATCCCTAAGGGAGAGAAGATGTTATCTAGATCAGATGCAGTGATTTTTCGGCTCTGTGCTCACTAGGTTCTGTTCTCTCTTTAGTGAACCAATAAAACCATAATAAGTATTGATTAACCCATTACTGAGCATTATCCACTGGCTTCTGCCTGGCTGTATTTAAACACAACACAGTGCCTCTCCGCTGCCATTGTACAGCTGTTTGCCTTTACGTTGGCAGCCTTGGCAAGCTCCTGACAGGTTTACTTAGTTTTCAAAACATCCTCAGTCACTTCATGTACGTTTCAGATGCACTATTTTTTGAAAAAAAAAAAAAAGTCTTGGAAACAGCTACATTTCCTCTAAAAGAGCGGGGGAAGGAAATAATGATCAACATCTTTATTTTGCGCCATGTGTTTGAAAATAACTGTGTTTGCCCTTAAAAAAAAATCAGATGCTTTAAAATTAAAATGTTATAAATCACTCACAATTCTGTAGAAGGAATCTTTGTCATTAGAAATGGCACAAACGGGAGCTTTTTTGGTAGCTTCTATAATTGTGAGCAGTATATGACAGCTGCGTAGGTATCTTTCATTTGCACCCACCTGATTTCATTAGCTGTTGAATGTGTCATAACACTCCAGACAGTGGACTACAGACTGTCTGGAGCTATTGAAATTTTACTGGTGGGTGGGTGCGTAAGATTTGCCTCAAAACGGACTGTTCGTGCGTGAAGTTTAGTTTGCGTTGGAGCTGATCTCCAGCACTTTTAAAACTTCTTACTAATCATTAGCTTTTGGGGGAGCTTTCTGAATTTCTTCCTGAGTACTGCTCAATACTTGGGAGTGCAGAGATCACCCGGATAAATTAACTTTGATTACAGGGGACAAGGTCAGGAGCTGAATGGACACAGGTCGAACTGAGGCATCACAGAAAGCTCTTTTTTTAACAATCACATGAATCACTGGGCTTTTAGAAACTATTTTATTTTATCTTATGTTGAACACATGCAACATTTGCAGGAGGAGAGGAATATGTGCTTTGAAAAATTGATGTGTATTTATGTCTTTTTTTAGGCATAGTTTTCAAGGCTATATGGTGTTTTGTGTTCATTACAGAATAGTCATTTGATCAAGTGATTTTCAATACATTGTCAAAATAAATTACATTCACTTCATTAGATGTACAGGAAGTATAGCTGAAACAGGGACAAGTATTAATTTAGGACTCTGCAGAAACTGACACTCCATCTTATGACCCTGAGGCTGTATTATTCAAGATACCCCGTGATGGAAGGAAGTCTGTCTCCATAGCAATTACCTAAATCTTTTATCAGTCATTTCTGGAAAGAAAATTAGAGCAATTGTGTCAGGATGGTCATATGGGCAGAAATTGCACACTCATTCAAACCACTTATGTCTCTGACTTTGTCCCTGCTTGATGGCTGCTTTTGTTTACTACTATGCTTTTGAAAGTTTGATTGGACATGAGCAGATGTGCCGTACTGTAACCACAAAAGGTTGTCCTTTGTTTCCTTTCCATTTCTTTTATATTTTTTTTCCCTAGAACTGTCACTGAATTATACTATGTTTCTGTTTATTAAGCAAATTACTCTTTTACATCAAAAAAAAAAAAAAAGAAAAAAAGAAAAAAACCACCAAACTGAAATTAGTTAAAATTAGCAGCAGCAAAATTCTCATTGTCATAGCTTTAATTATTGCAGAGCGTGATAGTATTTAATGGTACAGGTTAATTTGATTGGACTCTTTAAAAATGCTGTTAAGAGCAGCACCTATTTTTATCACATTGTATCAATCATATTGCACTTGTAGAATTTTATTGACTAGATAATTAGTGCAGTTCTACAGGGCTGGCCACTTTTGGAAAAGGAAACCTGGCAAAATTTTAGAGTCCCATTATTTTAAAAATGGTTAAACCACATTAAAAGGGAAACCCTAGTGTTGAACGGGTAGGGCTGTCTCTTTAAGGAATAACACAAAACAAAAGAAGCACCCTCTTCCTCCGCATTTAGATTTTTTTTTCACTGTTGGTTTTTGAAATAAGAATAAAAAGCTTAACTGTTGATCAATAATAGTTGCAGCCTACACTGAGTGGTATGAACAATAGCCTAAGCTCTCCCTTCAAGTTCCTTGTTCAGGAAAATTTACAATTAATGGCTTTCTTACAACAGCAGAGATATCCCCTTCTTCATGGCTCAGCCAGGGACCTGCCAGACTAATCTATTCCCAGTTTGCTGGCCATGGTCCTTTACTCTATCTGTCTTAGCATATTGATTTCTGAGCTGTCTTATTGGTTCCTAACATAATTATACCAGGAGTGGGTCTCTTAGTACAGCTAATACATTTACACCATGGCATCTAGGGAAGCTTATTATAGCAGCATCCGGTAGCACCGCTACAGTTAAGGGTCAGTTGCCATTTCCATTATAAACCCCATTTTTCAGGGGTTTATACCTTAGCTGTTTTAATCTGTATCAGAGCTAAAACTTGGCACAGCCGTTGTCAGTCTGTGTAAAAACTATACGTTATTAAAAACATAAGTCAGTTAGAGCTGTTAAAAAATAATTCTGGTGTGCATATATAGATAGGAAGATACTGTTAAATAGAATATTGAAAGGTTTTATTTCTCTCCTTTGATGCTCTAAAACTGACAGCTTGTAAGCTGAAATATTTTGTTAGAAATGTAAATGTTTACTTTACAAAATATATCTTCTTTAAAGATTTCAAAGAGAAAAAAATCTCCATTGCATAAAGCATTGATAAAACATTATGATAAAAGTGTAATGATTCTTTTGACACAGTATCGTATCCAAAGGACAAGCGGCTCTGATGCAATGCCAATGAAAATGCCTCATACAATGTATGAATAATTGTTTTTAGAATTTTAAATCAATTTAGTGCTGTGAAAGGTGTCAGATTAACAACCCTGGAAACTTAAGCCCTCTATTTATCCACAGAACGAGTACTCTTGGGTGTATGGGGCGGGGGGGGGCAAACTGCGTGCCTTAACTGGAAGTGAAGGACTAAGAGTAGGGGTAAGACGATATTTCAACCTCTCTTCTAATTCGTCTCACTGCTGACATAAAACCCGACCAATAAAGGTACCCATTTGTGCTACTTCAGCTTACGCGGTTTTTTTCTTTTTTCCTATAAAATGGTGACCAGTCCCCAGTTTGCTTGAATGACAACACTGATCCCTTCCACAAATTCTGGCCTCCCAGTGCAAGAGAGATGAGGGCTTACTAGAGCGAGTCCAGCACAGGGCCACCAAGATGATTGAGGGACAGGAGCATCTTTCACGTGGAGAGATGCTGGGAGAGCTGGGACTATTCAGCTTGAAAGAGGGAAGGCTCAGGGAGGTCCTATCAATGTCTATAAGCACCTGATGGAAGGGAATGAAGAAGAGGGATCGGCCTCAGCAGAGCGCACTGATGAGACAAGAGGCAGTGGGGATAAATTAAAAACTGTGAAATTCCAGCCAAACACAAAACACTTTTTTACCATGAGGGTGGTCAAACATTGGAACAGGTTTCCCAGAGAGGTCGCAGAGCCTCAGTTTGTAGAGATATTTAAAACTCAACTAGATGTGACCCTGGGCAACCTACTCCGTGTGACCCTCGCTGAGCAGAGGGGTTGAATCAGATGAACTCCAGAGAGGTTCCTTCCAACCTCAACCATTCTGTGATTCCAACCTTCCAACCACAACCAGATTCTGGGATTCTGTGATTACTAAACAACATCCAATAATCTACCGAGGGTGAGATGAATTAAACATTCAAATTAAACACGATACCTTTAGGAAGTTACCGTCTAAACTGAAACCAGCCAAATGGTCAGCAAGATGGGATCGTAGATGTCAGAAGTAAAGAAGATTCTCTAGAATTAGTGAGTGGAGAACTGTCTCTTTATAGTATGTTTTAATATCTTTACCTAACCATTGCCTTATTAAACGTCTTCATTGCCATCAACAGAAGTAGTGAAATTCCAGATTTAATCTTTGATCAAGGGAGTAAATCACTGAAGACCCCACTGTCCTCTTCTGAATGGGCCATTAGGTTACCAAATTAGGGACAAAAGTATGTTCCAGTTGCCACAAAATGGTCCAAACCACTACCTCAGTCTCTGGAGCCATGGACAGGAGAAGAGCTTATAGTAGTTCAGGAGGCCCCAAGGATGCAGAAGAAAAGTGTTTCTTCATGTCTGAACTGCTGCAATGGCTGGCTGCAGGATGGCAAAGTAATCCTGGGCTGGGGAGCTACAGTCCAGGACTGCTACTGGTCTCCATCTCAAAGATGGTCACCAGAGATTTGCAACTGAAAACATTCTTAGGTAAAAGGCTGGGGATACTAAAAGTAAAGCCTTGATATAATACTGGGATGTGCAAGCCGGCAAGGTGTGCTCTCAACCCAGAAAGCCAAACACATCCTGGGCGGCATCAAAAGCAGCGTGGCCAGCAGGGCAAGGGGGGGGATTCTGGCCCTCTGCTCCACTCGGGGGAGACCCCACCTGGAGCACTGTGTCCAGCTCTGGAGTCCTCAGCACAGGAAGGACATGGACCTGTTGGAACGGGTCCAGAGGAGGCCGCAGAGATGCTCCAAGGGCTGGAACACCTCCACTATGAGGACAGGCTGAAAGAGTTGGGGCTGTTCAGCCTGGAGAAGAGAAGATTCCCAGGAGACCTTAGAGCCCTTTCCAGTCCCTTAAGGGGCTCCAGGAGAGATGGGGAGGGACTCTTCATCAGGGAGGGGAGCCATAGGACGAGGGGGATTGGTTTTAAACTGAAAGGGGGGAGATTGAGATTAGATTTTAGGAAGAAATTCTTTGCTGTGAGGGTGGTGAGACACTGGCCCAGGTTGCCCAGAGAAGCTGTGGATGCCCCATCCCTGGAGGTGCTCAAGGCCAGGCTGGATGGGGCTTTGAGCAACCTGGTCTAGTAGAGGTGTCCCTGCCCAGGGCAGGGAGGTGGAAGCTGACGATCGTAAAGGTCCCTTCCAACCCAAACTGTTCTATGATTCTATGAACTGAGGCTAAAGAAGCTGAATCTGCAGTGTTTAAAGAGTGGCTATATAAAAGTTTTATTCACTGGTCACTGTTAAAGGAGAGATTGCTTTGGCATGAAGGGATTTTGGACCACTTTGCATTTGTTCTCTTTCTTTCCATTCTGGCTCTGTTTCCCTCCCTTTCCCCCAGAGAAGTAAGAGCAACAGCAGCATGTGTGGGAGGGCAGCTGAATGTGTGAGGTCTGGGGGCAGAAGGAGTAAGATTCCAGCACTGAGCCACAACCAGAAGGTGTGAAACTTAGGTCTCCTGCCTTTGTTATTCCTCTAGTAAGGACTGAGGACTCAAAATAGAGGAAGAAGAGCAGCTGGTCCCATCTGTCCCCCCTCTTTCACCCAAAAGGGAGGGCAAGTTTCGGCTGCAGAGAGAATGGGAGCATTGAGATGTCTCCTAATGAAGTACCTTACATACAGACCATCCAGACCAAATCCCAACACCTTCTCCTAGCTGAGGCTTGTCAGATTCATCTTCATCCCTGCATTGTGAGGATTACTTCTTCCAAAGTTTTTCACTTCCACTGAATATCGGTGTTCTGGATTATTCTTTTTCCCCTTCTAACAATCCTGCTTTATACTTCCGATTCCAGTACTTCTCCTTCCAGTACTTCAAAATTTTACAGGTTTTCAGCTTGACTGTAGGCAGCTTGATGTTACTTACATACTACTGCCAATCTGAGTTGTTTATCTTTTTCTTTCCTGTGCATGTAAACAATACTTCAAATGGACCAATATCCCCTGTAATGCTGTAGTGCTCTCTCTGGGACATCAAATGCCAATATTAACTCCTCTACTTCCATTTGTATGTTAGATTAAGAACTTTATATAGAGATTTTTCTATCCCTTTTCCCTGCTCCAACAGTTAATGTTCTGTTGTGCTTGTAGTTGTGTGCATATTCCTATATCAAATGCTTGCTACAGTTTTTAACTATCAAACTGTTAAAAACAGAAAAAAAACTTACATAATATCTGTAATGGTAAGGGTTTAAACATTTCAAATTTTAAATCTGTTATCAGTGGGGCAGAAAAAAATTAGACACTAAATTCTTATTTCCTGTTTTTCTTGCTTCTACAACTTGTATGATGTACTCTTTTTTCATGGTTCCTCAGAATACTAGGTTCCATTTTATTGAAAGACTGTGTTAACCTTAATGCTGATCCAGTATTCTGGATAGTCCATGTGTGTGCATTTGCATAAATGAAAAGAAATTAAAAAGTATGCAGCATTATTAAGCATAATAAATCTCAAAGAGTCAGTATTTGGATTTCTTTAAGGTAAGCACCTTCCAAACATCATTTTCACTTCAAAGAGATGTTGAAAATGTTGTGTCAACAAGTTCTGTAATGAGATTGCTTTTCTTTTCCAAATCCAAACACATTCAGAAAGTGGAAGAGAACAGCTGTAGAAAAATCAATGAAGCAACTAAATATTATTTTTCAACTTCAAAAATTCATAAAATATAAGGCATGATTCAAGCTTGATGAGAACAGTACAATTGGTTATGAACTATGAACTATAATGAACTATTCACATGAATGTAAGTTTCAAGGATGCAGCCCTTAGATGTAGAAAATACCTATTAGGTAATCAATCCATCTCCCTGTCATGGCTCTTGCATTTTTTAGTGATTTATCTGGTCTAGTTTAAGTGTCTTAATTGATGAGACATTCAAAGCTTCATTAGAAAGACCAAAGCAAAAATGTTCAGGTTGAGTTTTAAGTGTTTTAGTTTAACAGTGTTAACAATAGCGACAAAACTGAAGGAAATATTCCTATCCTTCGGTATAAAATTTCATCAAGTCTCAGCTGAATCAGCTTTAAAACAAAGAAGTTATCACGCTCGGAAAGGGGCATAAGAGTACAGCTACCTAAGAACCAGCAGGCACACTGTAAAACCATAATTCATACTCACAGACTACTGTATTAGTTGGCAAAAAACTCCAACTTTGCATAGCCTGTCATAGCAAAGAATTGCCAACTATTTATTTTAGTGTTCCTAATTGTTGTCAGAATATGACCTGGGTCTGTGACACAGAATTTTTCAAAGTCAGCCTGGGAAAAGGGGCGTACATTTATCAATGTTTTTATTTTATTCACCAATGCAGCAGCACTTGTGAAGGTCTGTTTTTATTTAATTCTCAAGATTTTGTTGTTAATGGAAAAGCTGTCTCATAAATTAGGGAAGTGCTCAATTACAGGCCTGACAAAGATTGATTTAGTTCAGTGCTTGGTCACTACTGGCAAGCGAGGGCCAGTAAAAACCCAATCAGAACTAATGGTACATCACCTTAGAGGTGATCAGGGAATAGGCAGATTTAAGAAGAAAAAATGGTTGTACAACAGCACATTCTGTGAAGGCTTGGTCAGAAGAAATCTGAAGTCACTTTGAACCTTTCCACTGACTTCAGTGTGTTTTGTCCCAGACACCGTTTACAAAACCCCTGTTTGGTAGGGACACAGAGCTGTGGTGCTCGAGGAACAGACTGGAGGTGTGGGGGGCTCCTGTCTTGCTGAAGAGATACTTCTGGATTGGGATCTCATGTGCTGATGGAAAAGAAGGGAAATAACTTTTACAAGATACTTTAATGAATGTGCATTGTCAATGGTAAGTCCCAGTACTCCCTCACATTGCTTTTATAGTTGCAATTTCATCTTCACATTCAGGGTGAATATTGTTGGTAGAGATCTAACACTCAAGTGTCGGTGTTGATAGTATTAATGTGAAGAGAAAGCAAAACGATACATCTCTTCCTTTTCTGAGGCAGAGCAGGTCATATTTCTAGTCCACTCATTCAGGTGTGAAGGTCGGGTTAGTGCTTGTATGAGTCCCCAGTCCATGATAAACCATAATATATGTATGTATACATGTTGGTATAGGTTATATGGCTCTGTATGTTAGGAAGTTATGTAATTAATGCTGCCCATACTGTTGTGATACACAACACAGTGTTATGATACAGTCTTTATTTCCATGATCATACATTATTTTTCTCATAGAACCGATGCCCGATTTAGATCAAAGGTTACATTAATATATTTTAATTTATATATAAACTGGTTTTCTCCAGAATCTTTTTTCTGCTCCGCTGCAGAAAATGTAAGGTACATACAGGAAGGATGGGGAAGGAAACTGCTGAATTTAACCACTCCTCTAGTTTTGGGAAACATAACCCCAAGAAACTGGGTTGTGAACCCCTTTGCTCTCCAGCCTGCTGTGCCAGAGTTCTCAGGTGGCAGCAGGCAGGGAACTCAAATCAGTGTTTTCAAAGCTGATAATGTATTGTCTTTTCTTTGCGTACTTCATTTAAGAGTATGTATTTCATTCCCATATGACCTGGATGGGAAAGCCTGGATTTCAGCAGATCTATATGGGTATCATGGTTGGGCAGGTGAAGAGCCAGCTAGAAAGCCCAAGCCTGATATTGGCCCTTTGAAAAGGAGACTTCTGACTTTAATGTCTTTGTTTTTCTGGCATTCTGATCTCTAAAATGCTGCTTCCTCACCTCAGAGAAGTCTTCTCTAATGCTCATGATACACTCAAATGCAACAATGACAGATAAATATAAGCCTAGCTTAATTAAGAGATTAATCTATTTCTGTCCAGACAAGAATGTGCAGATGAGAAGAGGAGTTAGGGTTTTGTGCCAAACAATGATCCTAAACTAACTTCTCATTGAATAATTCCTGTTTAAGACAGGCAACAATTGAGAGGAAAAAAAAGAAATCAGAACAGGTGATTTAGCCGTTTAAATTAGCCAGGTTCACCCCTTTGAAATCTGCATAAAATTCACCTGTAGCTCTAACCTTGCGAGTCACCCTTGCTCTTCTCAGCCATCATCCTCTCAGTCAGAGTTAAACAATTAACTGCGCTGGTGTGTCGTTAGAGGTGCATGGATCATTTTGCAGAAGTACCAATAATTCTGTCAGCCCCTTTCCCCACCGAAGTCAATAGAGTTAGTCCTGATTCGCAGTGAGATAATGGAGAACACAAATTGGCTTTCTCACTGTAGCGACTGACTTCACTTTCAGCCTGAGCCTTCCTGCTGACAGTGTTAATATTTTGTGTCCCGCAGTGAATTAAAGAAAATTAAGCCCAAAGTGTGTAATGCAACTCATGGAAGTAGTGAAAGCCGAATGTGCTGTAGTAAATATAGAAAACAAGACTTTTGAGTGTTTTGAGTGCTACAGGAATTTGTATGATGGGTTGCTGATCTTCCTGTTTCAGAAAGGTGGAAATTTTAACATTTGCATGAGAACAAAAGGTTTTCCAGCAGGCAAGTGCAATATCTAAAGTAAACCAATATTAAAAGGAAAACAGACCAATCTTTTCATAGAACATATTTATAAGGGAAGAGATTTGCAATTGCAGTGAAAGTACCTACTTGGCTTCCATCAGTTGGTGGGTACAGGAGAATCTGTAGCTGTGTTCCACCAACACTTGCTGACACAAAGGTGTCTCTAGCACAAAGCTCAGTGTAGTTCAGCTAGTAAAGGAGAGGCAGAAATATTTGGATCTCACAATAAAAATTTAGGTTATAATGTATTAGCTCCCTTTAGCAATGGAAGTGCACACGATTCACATCTGAAAAGCTATTTTTGGGTGGGCTGAAGCTGGTCTCTGTAGGCCATATTCAGTCCTACTCATTGGCGTTATGATTAAAAACCTAGACCTTCATTTGCTTAGTTGGCAGCAGAAAGAATGAGGAAAGGTGTCAGTTCTTGAAACTTTTGAATTTCATAAAAGTCAGTCTAAGGATCTGTTGATATCAACATCAATTTTTTACAGAATTTAAGCTTAATTTACAACTACCTATAGCTTTGCAAAGTTACTGAAAATTGAACTACAAGGAAGTATCCTGGAGTTTTTAAGCCAAATCAAACAGGTTTGTGTTTACTTGAATTTTTCTTTCTTGGCCCTAGTATTTCCAATTCATCAAGTCTAATCAAGATAGAAAGAAGTTGGCTGAATAGATTAAAATATTGTAGAGGTGATGAAAACTGGCCAATGAGGAATAAAACCTATCCCTTTGCAGACCATGTATACAAGTCTTATGTATTATGTTTTATTTTCACCCTTTCTTTTTATCCCTACCAAGAAATAATGCAATTATGATTTACTACAACCACCAAAAAAAAAAAAAATCCTCATTTCCACCTTTCTCATCCCTATGTATAGGAGAGAGCATAGGATTTTGGATAAAGCAAATAAAGGCCAGATGGTCAGATAGAAACATCTGCTTGTGCTTAAAACAAACTGGTCATTCCCTACACCAAGCAAGAAATTGTCTTTACATGCGGTAACATCTACATTGTTTACTTAGATGTATCTCCTGCTAGTTTTCCACAGTAAGAAAACAAAAAAGCACCAAAAAAAATAGTCACCAGTTTCCTGTTGTCACCAAACCCTACTTTTTCTCTCAAATATCAAAGTATCTCAAGTATCAAATAGAACTTTCAAAGCTTGAAAACAACAAATAACAACAACAATAACTGGCAAACTGGAAGAGCATGTGGTTTCAGTATTGCACATGTTCTGTGAAATCACTCTTAAAAAACTCAAAGTTTTATATGCTAAATTAGTGTGTGGTTGTGTGGTTTTTAAGACTTCTGTAGCTTATAGATAGCATATGTACTTTATAATATGGTAGTTATTAAATAAACAGTAGGTATTCTCATGAATGGTAAAGGAATAGGCTTATAAAATCTGTGCAGTGTAAATTACCAATGCATAAATACAACTTAGTTTTGTATCCAGCGTTTAAAGGAAGTGCATAACTCTTTTATAGGTTTAATTAAAAATAGAGAGAATTGAGGAAGAAACAACCACCAATGGCAGAGAGGAATTAAGGAGAGGAAGAAAGGACACATTCTCAGCTGACACTTAAAACAGATAGGGTGTGTGGAGGCATAAATATTGATGATTATTCCAGATACTTGCAGCTGTAGAAGGGGTTCTGGCCCCAATGGTAATGACACAGAAGAGGGAGAAGTGGCCTGTGTAAGGAATACAACAGGGACACTATCTTGAAAATAAAGGTAGGCCCTACTGGACAGCAAGTTGGCCATGAGCCAGCAATATGCTCTGGTGGCCAAGAAGACCAATGTCATAGAATCATAGAATCATAGAATGGTTCGAGTTGGAAGGGACCTTAAAGATCATCGAGTTCCAACCCCCCTGCCATGGGCAGGGACACCTCCACTAGAGCAGGTTGCTCAAAGCCCCATCCAGCCTGGACTTAAACACTTCCAGGGATGGGGCATCCACAACTTCCCTGGGCAACCTGTTCCAGTGCTTCACCACTCTCACAGCAAAGAATTTCTTCCTAATATCTAATCTAAATCTCCCCTCTTCCAATTTAAAACCGTTACCCCTTGTCCTGTCACTACACTTCCTGACAAAGAGTCCCTCTCTGGCTCTCCTGGAGGCTCCCTTCAGATATTGGAAGGCTGCTCTGAGGTCTCCCCGGAGCCTTCTCTTCTCCAGGCTGAACAAACCCAGCTCTCTCAGCCTGTCTTCACAGGGGAGGGGCTCCATACCTCTGATCATCTTCGTGGCCCTCCCCTGGACCCGTTCCAACAGGTCCGTGTCCTTCCTGTCATCCTGGGGTGCATTAAAAAGAGCGTGGCCAGCAGGTCAAGGGAGGTCATCCTCCCCCTCTGCTCTGCCCTGGGGAGGCTACAGCTGGAGCACTGGGTCCAGTTCTGGGCCCCCCAGTTCAAGAAGGACAGGGAACTGCTGGAGAGAGTCCAGCAGAGGCTACAAAGATGATCAAGGGACTGGAGCACCTCTCTGATGAGGAAAGACTGAGAGACCTGAGGCTGTTCAGCCTGGAGGAGAGAAGACTGAGAGGGGACCTCATCAATGCTGATCAATATCTAAAGGGCGGGTGTCAAGAGGATGGAGTAAGGCTCTTCACAGTGGTGTCCAGTGACAGGAGAAGGGGCAATGGACACAAACTGGAACACAGGAAGTTCCATCTGAACATGAGGAGGAACTTCTTTCCTGTGAGGGTGGCAGAGCACTGGAACAG
Organism: Numenius arquata; assembly: GCF_964106895.1. Lineage (NCBI taxonomy): Eukaryota > Metazoa > Chordata > Aves > Charadriiformes > Scolopacidae > Numenius > Numenius arquata. The sequence goes on from NC_133579.1 coordinate 1,604,039, forward strand.
GCTGCCCAGAGAGGTGGTGGAGTCTCCTTCTCCGGAGACATTCAAACCCACCTGGACGCGTTCCTGTGCAACCTGCTCTGGGTGACCCCTCTCTGCCAGACAGTTGGACTAGATGATCTCCAGAGGTCGCTTCCAACCCCTACCATTCGGTGATTCTGTGAAATTAGTCAAGCAGAGGATAGAGGAGGTGTCTCTTGCTGTACTTTGGTCGCTGTGTGTAACGTAAGAGCTGGGAACATTTTCAGGAGCACCGAGGGCTGGGATGCTCCTCTGGGGAAGCCCAGGCTGAAGGAAGGTACCCTGTCAGGATAGGTGTCGGGATGGGGGTGTTAGCCCAGACTGAGAGCAGAACTTGGCAGAGATAAGGAGAACTGTGATGTGGCAAGAGAAGGATTTTCAGATCACAGAATCACAGAATCACAGAATCTTAGTGGTTGGAAGGGACCTTTGAGATCATCGAGTCCAACCACATTAAAAAAAAAAAAAAAAACAAAAAAAACAAAAAAAAAAAAAAAACACAAAAACACACAAACAAACAAAAAAACACAACACAAAACCAACAAACAACACCACCCCCCAAAAAAAAAAAAAAAAAAAAAAAAAAAAAAAAAAAAAAAAAAAAAAAGCAAGCAGCATCCATCAACTAAACCCCACACACAACACCCCACCACAAACCAACAATCCCGGGCACTAGAGCATGCCCTGAAGAGCCACGTCTACACGTTTCTTAAATACCTCCAGGGATGGTGACTCCACCACCTCCCTGGGCAGGCTGTTCCAGTGCTTGACCACTCTCTCAGTAAAGTAATTCTTCCTAATATCTAATCTAAACCTCCCCTGCCGCAACTTCAGACCATTTCCTCTGGTCCTGTCGTTATTCCCTTGGGAGAAGAGGCCAACCCCCGCCTCTCTACAGTTTCCTTTCAGGTAGTTGTAGAGGGCAATGAGGTCTCCCCTCAGCCTCCTCTTCTCCAAGCTAAACATCCTGGAGCTGCGGCCATAGCAAAGGTTCACGCCGAGGTTAAAGCAATAGAGACAAATGGGAAGCGCAAGCCTAGAAGAGAGGTGAAGGAGACAGATTTATGTTTCATGGTGCTAATTCTGGTAAAATCAGAAAACAAAAAAGCCTCCACTGCTGTCTTGACAAAATTAGATCAAAGTAGATAAGACAGAACCATTCATAGATTATTTCCACCTGTCAATGTAACAATAGTTATACTTCAATGAATTACAGGTCGCCAGTTCCCGGGACAGAATAGTGGCAACTGATTCACTGAGTTATGAATGTGCATTTAATATGTCTCTGGTAGTAACAACTTAGTTCATCCTTGAGTGTACATTTTTTCTTCTCTACATTTTAAGATTGAATATCTATATGAGACATGGATATACTTATTTTACTATAATATTTGAGACATTGCAGTCTATAATGACATGCAAATGGGAGCCAACACATGCCTCTATCGCACAGAATATTAGAGAGACTAAACAAAGTTCTTACAAAAAAATGAATGGATTAAAACGTAGTTCATTTTCATGGAAAGATAATTAAAACCAGACTGTTTTCCAGAAAATGGAGTATTCAAAGAATTCACTTCATGGTTAAAAATGTACAAAGATACGTTGTGAATTCTTTCACATGACCACAGAAATCAGTGACAGAATGTAAATTTTTAACATGGGACATGAAACCTCAAGAGTGTAAAGAAAGCTCTATTAATCCTAAACTACCTTTTCTACCTCTCTGTGGAATTTTTGCACAGAGTCTTCCCTAATTCAGTCCCAAAAAAATTACAGAAACACAATACTACATGTATGAACTTTAATAAACACTGGAAATTTGCATCACAACAATTGAAATTTACCTTTGGAATTCCTGTGCCTCCCATTCAAACTATTTGCAATATTGAAAATATAATAACAAGGATGACAATGCAGTGAAAATACATTTTGATAATTCCTACCTTAAAATACAGCTTTTATCCATTTAAAATATGCTAATGTACAAATCAAGAGAGTAACTATTCACCTTTTTTTTTTTTAAGTAGCAGCATTAATTTAGCCCCATAATCTAAAGTATCTTAAGTAAGTAGAATGAAAGACCAAATTATTTCTAGTAATTCAAAGAGACAGGACAATATTTTTCTAAGCAAAAAGATTTTAAGGATCACAAACCTTTTTTGCATCCTTTTTTGTCATTCATGTGGAACTTATTTCTCTTTTGATTGATGCCAGTCTACCTACCCAGTGCAATTATTTACAGACATGTTTCAAATAAATTATAAAGCTTGGTCTAAATATTCTAAACATGATAATCAACATATTATGGATAGACAGTAGCTGTAAGCAGAGTAGATCTTGAGGATGTGCCAAATTACCCTCCATTAGTTCAGTTATTGAACTAAGGATACCAGCTGTCTCATTTGCAGGCAGTTTTGGTATTTTGCCTTCCATATTGGCTGCTATCTATCGGATATTTCATTCTGAATTTAAGGAATCATTATTCCCACCAGGCATCAGTCTATATTTTGTACATGACCCTTTAAAGTGGATACTTAGCTGCTGCTGACAAGTCCAAGTGGAGAGCTTGTACTCTGCTAATATTCCAAACCTCTTCTGATGCAAAAGTAGGTTTGATACACCACAATTAATTAATTGCTTGTAATACACTTTTGGGTTTAATGCTGAGTGAAATGGAATGGTGGGAGTCAGCAAAAAGAGCTGGATAAGTACAAATTAACTTAAAACTTTGGTCATTCCTCATTAGTACGAAGCAGTTCTGAATTGCAAACAGTCAATGTCAAACCACAAGAGCCACCAATCAAGCTTTCCGTGTATGAGAGGGTTCTATGTTCTCCTCATCCAGTTGGTCCTAAGGGCTGCACCTTGTCCGATGTGTTGAAATATGTTCACTAATATTTTATGCACTTAAAAGAATTAGTTCAATGAAAACACTATTTGAGAACATTTTTACAGTGCAATTGAGAGCTCCATATGAAGTTTGCTCAGTAAAAACTGAGCTATGATTCATACATTTTGTTCCCTGAAATGAATTCTTATTTTATCAGTATTAATCACTTTGGATTTTGCAAAGCTAACATAATCAGAGAACACGTGGGCATGCCAGAGCTATACTTTTTGTTTCAAAACAATATGCTAACAAAGCCTTCACAAACTTTAAAGCCAAGAAAACATGTTTACAAAATTATTCTACATGGCAGTGCAATCAAAATTACAAGAGAATACAGTGTATATTCTTTAGATTTAAGTTTCCTCTGAAAACAGTTTATGCTGGAATAAATTCCACTTACATCAAAGGAATATTGAACAAGTGTGAGAGAAGAATGAGATCTTCTTACCTCATTTTAGTCTCTAATTGATCAATATGTCAAATTTCATGCCTACAAGGAAACTTCATTGTTTCTGTGATGCTTGTTGATTCTTTTGCAATAGGATTTTGTGTCATTAGTTTGTGCATTCACCAGAATAGTGTCATTTGCCCTCATTATCTTTCAGAAACAATTGTAATTTAAATTGCGAAGGAAAAAATGCCTTATGCTCTCAGATAAGTAAAAACTAACCCAGTTCATGATGGCAAAAGTTTAGGATGAGTTGATATGTTGGTCTACATAATTAAGCATACTTTGTATGGGAACTCAGCAAGGATATAGACAGTTTTGGTCTTCTCTTTTTTGCCTTAATAAACTACTTCCTAGAAAATCTGCATTAGGTAATTCCAGGAAAATGCCTTGCTTCTGATCTATATCACCAAAATTTCCTGAGATGAACTTTCATACTCTCTGAATCTCCACAAGATACCTTTTCATGTTACTCAAGCAATTTTCTTCAACCTTGAGGTCCAAAAGGCATTTTTTCTTCTAAGTTTCATTATTCTTCTAATTTCACACTTTTCATTATGCAAACATATTCTTTTTTCTTTTCCTTTTATCCCTACAGATTTTTATCCCTCACTGGTAAGTTGCTGATTAATTTTATTCCTGATTGTCTCCTCTCCTCTCAGCTTCCTACCTCGACCCACAGGTTTTATTTTATAATGCGCTATATTTGCTTTATCTCACTGTAGTGACTTCGTAGGTGGGGGAATCTCCATCTCTGGGCACATTCCTGTGCAACCTCCTCTGGGTGACCCTGCTCTGGCAGGGGGTTGGACTGGATGATCTCCAGAGGTCTCTTCCAACCCCTACCATTCTGTGATTCTGTAACTTCATGCATTACATGTTTACATTCCTGGTAGAACCTGTGGTGCATTACCTGAAGCTATGGCATTGTTCAAGATTGCCTAATTCAGAGCTAAACGTTCTGGGGAAAAAAAAAAATCCCCAAAAGGATTTACTTCCTTGTAATCCCTGAGTTGACTGCATGAAATTCCAATAAGGATGGGAAGGTGGGATGGCATTAATTTTCTTCATGGCAGGTTTGGGCTGGGATGGCATTAATTTTCTTTGTGGCAGCCTGTATGTTGCTGTTGTAGATTGGTGGCCAAACCAGCGATGGTAGAAGAGGGATGCTTTATCGATCGCTGAGTAGTCCTTACACAGCATCATGGCCGTCTTTATTTTTCACGCTGCTCTCCTTGCGAGTCGGCTGGGGGGGCACAAGATGTTGGGAGAAGACACAGCTGGGACAGTCTGTATTCCAATCCAGGAGTTTTCTCGCTTGTACACTTCCAATTCTCTCCCTCATCACACTGGAGGAGAGAGAGCATGTGGCTGTAGGGTTGGCTGTCTGCTGGGGCTAACTCATAACAGGCAATTAAAGGAGAGGCAGTTCATCATCTCTACCTCCTTCATTAATATGGTCATAAAGTAATATTTATTAAGTATTACCCAATTTATTGTTGAAATGGATTTTCTATGTGAATTGTAGAGTACAACTAATATTTAAAAGGTTGGTTGTTGTTTTTTTTTTAAAACATATTTTAAGCTATAGGCAAAATGGAGGCTTAAGAGAGAGGCTGAGAATCTGTAGGAACTTGGAATCACTGCTTGCTTCTTGGTGACCTGTGGGTCACGGAGGTGGAACACGACCTGCTGAGGTGGTATTGTTAAAATATGTCACACTCTGCTCATCTTCAGTCCCCTGGAAGAGATATCAGACAGATTATGAAATTAGAAGAGAGAAGTACATTGACACTTGGGTACTTACAGGCATTTCCTGAATCTACTATTACCAATTTAGTAAGCCATCCTTATTCGCAAATAACAGGATCATAGAATCATAGAATGGTTCGGGTTGGAAGGGACGTCAAAGATCATCCAGTTCCAATCCCCTGCCATGGGCAGGGACACCTCCCACCAGACCAGGTTGCTCAAACCCCCATCCAGAAGTTTCAAAGTTGCTGAGCTATGTCTTGAGAATCAGCACCCCAAGGTTTGGTCATTAGCAGGTATCCCATGGGAGCTATTCACCTTTGAAAATTAGCACTTACAAGTAGAGAGCAAACCTGTGTGCAATATTGGAAAATTAGTAATCAGAGAGTCAGAAAACACCCACAGAGTGTATCTTTCACATCAGTGTTTCGATAGCTTTAGTAACATTTCTAGTTAAGAAAAAAAATAAGAAAGAATAGAGGAACAGGTTAATGCACTTGCAGAGAGTGCTTTCCTGCACAATTGGTATCCAAGCGTACAAGAGCTTACAAGCTTACAACTGTGTCCAGCTTTGGAGTCCTCAACACAGGAAGGACATGGACCTGTTGGAATGGGTCCAGAAAAGGGCCACGGAGATGCTCAGAGGGCTGGAGCACCTCCTATGAAGACAGGCTGAGAGAGTTGGGGTTGTTCAGCCTGGAGAAGGGAAGGCTCCGGAGAGACCTTAGAGCAGCCTTAAAGTATCTGAAGGGAGCCTACAGGAGAGCTGGAGAGGGACTCTTTATCAGGAAGTGTAGCGATAGGACAAGGGGTAATGGTTTTAAACTGAAAGAAGGGAGATTGAGATGAGATCTCAGGAAAAAATTCTTTGCTGTGAGGGTGGTGAGACCCTGGAACAGGTTGCCCAGAGAAGCTGTGGCTGCCCCATCCCTGGAGGGGTTCAAGGCCAGGCTGGATGGGGCTTTGAGCAACCTGGTCTGGTGGGAGGTGTCCCTGCCCAGGGCAGAGGGTTGGAACAAGATGATCTTTAAGGTCCCTTCCAACTCGAACCATTCTATGGTTCTATGAAGAGACCAAAATAGAGTCACATCTGTTTATACAGAGTAGTTCCACTGATTCTGGGTAAGCTCTTTAGTTGGGTGAAAGCCTATGTAAAACAGAATTTAAGGTGGGAGGAAAAATAGATACATAGAGTCTCAAAGGAAAAACTAATACATTTCAGTCTTTTATGAGAGATCAGTGGTGTTAAATTATTAATATGATGATAGGTAAAGGAGCATCTGTTTCTGCCTATGGTCCCTGGTCTAATGGCCTCTGATCCAATGATGGTCTTTCAGTTTCCTTAACTTGTCTTTAGATTTGCTTTGTCCACTACAGCTGCATCATTCACAGTAGTCTCCAACGGAAAAATAAAGTAATTTCTTGCAATGCACTTTAGATTTAGGCTCAGGTCTATTTCCACTACAGTGAGCAAGTGTTAGATGCACAGTTCCTATTAACAATAGAGAGAAATCTGTGCCAAATTCCCACATGCATCCTTAAGTGCTTGCCTGTTTACTGTGGTTTTAAACTCAGACATTTCTTGAAACAGGTGAACAAATAAAAATAAAACAAACACAAAACAACCTCCTAAATGTTATGTTTTGCCTATCATCAAGCATAAAAATTATATCAAGCAAAACTGCCCAGACTTTATACAAACTGATATTGTTTTCTGGAATAAGAACTGTGTTTTTCCACAGTTCAGGTTTAAAAAAGTGCCAAAATAAGAATTCTATCGAAGATAAAATTATTTGTCAATTGTATAACTCTTTCTTCACAATTTTTCTGAGCAATATTGAAGTAATAGAACCTTTAATGGTTATTTAACTATTTACAACTTCTTTTTTCTTTAAATGAACTGCAGAAGCCACTACTCCCTATGCTCATCTTTCTTAGAAAATTTTTTAGATGGACACTAATTCTTCCATGGTAATTTTTGAAAAGTGTAAAACAAAGTAATCTGATATCCTTATCTATTGAACCTTCCGTAAGCTCAAGAACCAAGCTATGCAGAATTTAACAAAATGCTTATATGCCCATTCAGAAAAACACACAGATGTCTAGTTTTAAATCAACGGCTACATCCATCCCACCTGAAAGAAGAGTCTTTAGGCAGTTGCATCCTACCAAAAGCATAAAAAAGCTTTTCTTCTGCTTATGTCTTTTCTCCTTGTTTCCCATGCCTAGTCATTTCTGCTTGCACAGATAGGGAGGACTTCACCACCACAGAGGTTACTGACCGCTGTTCTTGCTGCTCAGTGGAGGTGGGCAGGGTGTTGAGCATCACTCAGAGGACATCTGAACATACCTCCTAAGCAGGTGTTGTGGTTTAGGCCAAATTGGCCAATGACCAGTGACAGATGCTCTCTCCCCATTTCTTGCTCCAAGAAGAGGAGGAGGAGAGAGAAAGAGATTTACAAGTTTAGAAGGAACTAAACTACTTTAATGAAATATTAATAATAAAATAAAAAGAAAATAATGAAATAGATACAATATATAAAAAAACGTATCAAGCTCCCAGGATGAGGTCACCAGCAGGCAGTGGGAAGTCCCAGGCTGGACTCAGCAACAGATGGGAACTGGATTCCAGCTCTGGCATCAGGAACACACGGATTGGGATCAAAGGCAGATGAACAGAAAGAGTCCTCCTCGGATATTGGCCATTGAAGAAAGAGAGCTGACCCTTTGATCCCTCAGCTTTTACACTGAGCACGGGGCAGATGGGATGGAATAACCTGTTGGTCAGTTTGGGGTCACCTCTCCTGTCCCCTCCTCCCCCCCAGGCGGGACCCCTCCACGCTTCTCCATTTCCAACCCTCCAGTGGGGCAAATAATGAAATGAGCTGACGTTGCTTGTTATAGCAATACGTATAAGCAAGAGCCTCTCTGCACACCATCCTTTGGCATCGACTATAAACGTTGGTCTTATCACTCCGAGAGCAAACAATTTCTTGCACAATATGCTGTTAATGTCAGAGAGTTAGAAAAGGCCTGGCTAAGAAGTAAAGTTACTCAACAGAATGTTGGTTCTATTTTACCTCAAACCAGGACAGCAGGGTCGTGCCATGGATGTGGGCAGTGGTCAATGAGTGTCCATACTGCTTAATGCCAGGATGCTCCCTGCAATGACTCTGTTCTGCTCTAAGTGGCTCCATCCCAGATATTGCCCATCCATGGTCTGGCTGGTTGTGGTACATCAGTATTTACTCCCAATAGGCAGTACTGGTAAGTCCAGCAAGCTTGTGGAGGGGAAAAGAGTTTGCTCATTTATGTGGTGATTACGCCTTTATCTATTTTATTTACAAGTCCAGATGGCATTGTCAGAACCAGCGTGTGGCAGACAACAGAGGTACAGCGGAAAGGCCTTAAAAATCCTTGGGGAAAGCCATGCTAATAAACATGGTCATCCAGGTACTAATAATAGAGTGGTTATATTAAGCATGAGGGATGTTTATAAAACCCAAACCAACGTGCACCTAATAGGCTCTTTGAAAGGAGAGGATTCCTGTCTGAACACTTTTTTTGTTGTTTCAGTTTTGTTTTAAATGGTGGGTCTTGCAGTACTTGCACAAGTGCAGGAGCCCTCTACAGCTCCAGCTACTGCCTCAGCTTTCAACTGCTATTGCTTCGTTTGTGGGGGGTGACTTTTGCAATTAATTCTTTCAGCAGCTGTTTTCTAAGCTTGGACTCTCTTCCCTCCGTCCTCTTTCACATGTCGTCTTCTGCTTCCAAGCACTTCTGGGGCTCCATGAACCTGACTTAAGCTGTCTGGCCGTCCTGCTGGTGCCATTTGCCATTTCCTTTTCAAAGGGCTATTGCTATAACAGTTCTATTCTAGGCAGGGAGTGGGAAACCTTTGAAACTGATGCAGCTTCATTGCACAGTCTATCAGAAGGAAGTAACATTAAAAGAAAATAACTTCATCCCTGTTTAACTGTTATCGGATTTAGCAAATTTTAAACAAATGAGAAGCTGATAGATATTTTTTAATACTTATTGCCTGGCTGAAAAACTGCATCGATTTCAAAGGCATTTTCTTCCTGCACAGAATAGAGGGGCAGCAAAAATTGTGCTTTGAAGAGAAAATGCCACCATCAGGAAAGGAAGACAGCTCAGGCACCTCAAAGAGTCCCAAAAGTGTTAGGGAGCCACGGAGGACATCTAAAGGGGAAAGTCCAGGTTGTGCGCAGCCTGAGGAATTAGTTTAAAAGAACCCCTTTTCCCCACAGAAATCCTTCAGATGAAGCGGCAGCTGTTGGATTCTTTCACGGCGAACATAGAGGGATCAAGCTCAAACAGTTCTGAAAGTCCTGCAAAACAGCAGAGGATAACTAAAAGGTCTGAGTAAAGAGCAGGTTGTACTTTAAGGCATTTTCCTCTCCCGGCATGTAAAGTGAAGAGGGGGAGGGAGAGCAGAACAATGAATAATAAATCATATGTAAGATTCGAGTTTGAGCAACCACTTTCTTTCTAACTATATGTAGCTTGCAGCTTTAATTAGATATAGTGTTTTTCTTTTGCTATTAAAAAGCTGCCACCTTTCACTTCAGAGGTGACTACATTTCAGTGGGGGTGAAGGATAAGCTATTTGTACTTTGTTGTGTAATGCCCCCAAGCACCATATAAAGAAAATGACTATTGTACATGCTTTGTAGCTTGTAAAGTCCTTTGAAATAAAATGTGGACTATAAACATAATATAAAAAGGACTACTGATGAAGTATATAGTCTTGATAAGTATGTGTTTATTGGCAGGTAATTAAAAGGAATCATCAGATCAGAGCAAAGCTTTTATCCCAAGAATTTTGTAACCATATTTAGGCCATTAGTTTGTGAGGTATTTGGATGATTAAAGATGGAGAGATACTAATAAAAATAAAGACTTTCTTCTGTTTCCACGCTAATAGTATGCAAAAGGTGCATAAACAAAGATAATGGCAAGAAAGAAGTTTCTTGGTCAATATAACCTTTTTAAGTTAAAAAAAAAATAAAATTAATTGAAAGATATATCTCAGCGTGAAAACAAGGGTTATTTAGCTGTAGCGGGTCTTTGACATTCGTTGTCTACAGCAGAATTCATGCTGTACCTCTACAGAAGGTACTGAGGGGAGGTAGCTGATGTTACGGCGAGCCCTGTTGGATTTGCATCTACCTCCATCTAGATTCTTCATTCATGTAGTGGGAACTACACTATGTATGAGAATACTTTTTGATAGTCCTAGATAAAATTTCTGTCAGTTACCTTTACCTGTTCATAGCCTGAACTACAGCATCAGCCAACCCTCTTCAACCCAAGAACGCCAACCCAATCCCTGAATGCACAGGCTTACAGTGCAAACCCTTCTGTCCTCTCAGCTCCTCAACCACTAGAAACCTTCAGAAACTAGAAGAAGGACCTTCTTTTGAGTGGGGGTTTAGGCAAACAAGTTATAAGTAAATCTTTTCTTCACTTAAAGCACTTGCCCATTTATTCTTTCCTTACAAACACCACCTGCTCAGAGGAGGATCACTGGCTGATGAATCCAGCCTGAGGGACAATCTTCCCTTCCCCATTTGCCATCTTTACCCCCTAGCATTGCAGACCATGAGACTTCAGCAACAGCAAGTAGAAACTGAGAGAAAGCGTTTCAGTGCAGTCTGTCTGACTGACCATGTCCTTGAGATGTCAATGAGTTTTCATTCCATCTCGACTTTTGATACAAAATACATTGATGGTATCATCTGCTATTATCTGCATATGATGACCCTGATGCAAACATAAAATGTTGACTCATGGATTTGTGGGTGAGGCAGGGCAGTGGTTGTCTTTTACCTCAGCTTTAGCAAGATTTTCAACACCCTCTCTCACGATATTGTCATATCTATGTTGTATTAGGATCTTATACTCTGGATCAGTAGAAAAACTAGTGGGATGATAAAGCTCAGTGGGTAGCAATTAGTGGGTCATTCTCTAACCACAGGCAGGGAACCACCAGAACCAGAATAGTCTATCCTTGCACCACTTTCTACTGTCTTTGTCAATGATATGACAGAAGGAACTGTGTGCACCTTCATCAGGTTTGCAGATGCCATAAAAGTGGTGGGACCAGATAATACACTTGAGAGCAGAGCAGTCATTAATTAATTTAAAAGTATTTAAGATCTTTCTGGAGAAGAACATCCACTAATAGGGATAAAGAAAGCAGGAACTGAGGTCAAGACTTCTGTGTCCTACTGAATGGTATGATCTCGGAGTAGAAGTGATGTTGACTTATGGTGAACTTGTTTTTTAGCAGTAAAGCATCTTGCAGGCAGAAAGATATGAATCAGTCTCCTCCTGAAGTAACAGAATCACCACTGCAGATATCATCATTCATTATTCAGATTACTGATTAAACCTTCAAAGCTTCTTACGTCAGACCTCCAGCCTTTGTGGGGTTTTGGTTTGGTTTCTTTTTTTTCTCTCTCTTTTTTTTTTTTTTTTTTCTTTTTTAAATATTATGAAATATACATTGCAGAACGTTCTCTCCTGAGATTAACAGAAATGCATGTCCAAATCCTGTTACAGCACAGCCTTATAAGAAGCGCAGCCAAAGAAACACCAGTAGGATTTGGAGGTTCTAGATAAAATTTTGGTTCATGTAACTCTATGCTAATAGCAGCTATTCACCACTTGTCAAAGGGCTGTTCCATGTGGAAGCATGACAACTTGTTCATTAAAAGATATAGAACAGGAAAAGATGCTGATGTAGAGTGAAAGGGAAAATCGCTTTGTGACTTTTCAATGGACCTTCCATAAAGATCTGTCTCAGTGCTGACAAACAGGGAGTCAATGACCCTGAACCAGAAGTTTTCTTCAGTACACAAGCTTTTTTGCCTTTAATTAGTATGAAAAAAGAAAGAAAGCTGAAGGAAATTAGGCCACACAGGGCACTGATCATACTTTTACCTTCTTTTGTTGGTCCAATGGAAGATTTACATTGATTGCAATGTTGCTGTTTAATGACTGCAGCACTTCATCACTGAATAGATTTTTTTTCCCTCAGACAGGACATTGTCAGTTGTGGATTGGACCTCCTTAGGGAAACTAAAGCATTGCAACCTTGATTACCTCTGTAACACCACAACCGTGAATACAGTACTAGCGGCCATGTCTTGCAGTATTAAAAAGGGCTTAGAACACAATTCTTATATTCTGAAACATTCCTTCAGCTATTAGTACCTCAAAATAATTGCAAAACTCTTGAGAAAAAATTAGAAGATGAGAAGAATTGGTCAAGTATATCTTGACAAATGAACAAGATACGTGAAATTGGAAAGGGATATAATTTCTTGCTGAAAGAACCATTGTGCCTGTAGCCTCTAATAGCTGAGGACTTTCTGCTTATTCGTTGTTATCCCTCTCCATAACTAGAGCTGTTACAAGTTATGATGGATCTGAGTGCCCAGATATAAATTAGTATTTCTTTCAAGACCTGGAATTTCCTACCAACATGCCTGAACAGTGATCCAGAGGAAGAGAGCTTGGGAGGGAGCCCCTGCTGTCAAGGTCTTCTTAAGGTAATGACTATGAAAGAAGGCTAATGCAAATTCCAAAGCTGATAGGGCAAGGAGTAGATCCACACGCATGTTCAAGTCATCCTGTTCTAAGAATGAGCCTTGAACAGTCCAATGCTTAAATCCATAATCTTGGCTGCACTTCCAAAGGTGCAAAGTGGTTGTGGCCACGGTATATCCAGGAATACTGTGGTGTGAAGATAATTAACACTTTTCAGAGTGCTTGCTGTTCTCTGCAGTGGGCAAGTAGAGATTTTCCAGGATGGAAGGTGGACGCAGGGTCTCTGCTGTGCCTTTCCATTTATTGTAAGAGGCCAAGAGGTCTTGGAATAAAAGGAGTGGAAAGGGTGTGGAAGTCTGCTTTTGTGGTCCCAGATGACACCACTGGTAAGAATTTGCCACTCCACTTAATTTTATGTAATTTGCTCACATGAATAAATACCAGCAAAATTATTTCCTTTAATGCAAAAGACAAGGAAGGTGATGAACATTTATTACCTCTCATTCAAATGGTCAATATCAATTGAGAGGTAGGTCTACTTGTAAGCCCCGTCACTTCCACAGGATGCACAGAATCTTTTATTTCCGTATTTTCTGTGGGGTTTTGTGTTCAGGTTTGGTTTTTTTTTTTTTTTTTGGGGGGGGGGGGGGGGCAGTGGGCAGGATTTGATTGTTTGTTTTATTTGTTTGTTTTTTTCATTTTGGGGAAAATCACGTAAGGCAGAAAAACAAAGCTTTCTGCCAAACATGAGGTGCCAGTCTGCGAGGAAACAGAAAGCAAAACACAGCAAAGTGTGAGAAACCCTTTACTGGAGAAAAGGCAGAATTTCCCCGGAAAAACTGTGTAAAGGAACCTCATTTGAAAAAAAAAATGACTTATGCAAAGAAGAATGAGGCAGTCAAAAACATATTCTGAACTCGATAAACTGGAATGTGAACAATTATTCTCAGAAAGAAAATCGGAATGTGTAGGAAAGACTTTAAAAGAGCTCAAAATGCTGCTCATAGAACCAGGCCTGAAAGAAGGTGTTGAGGCAGTTACCCTCAGGCAACCAGCCCCGACCTGACAGAGACACAGCAAATTAGTTGCACAGGTACGGTTACCCGTGCTCACTCTGCAGCAGAAACAGCTGTATTCCGGGGTGGAAAAACAAGCCGGAGACAGCAGAGAAGCGGTAGGAGACAGAGTGGGTGGCAGGGAGAGCTGCTGATGCTGCTCAGAAACCTTCAGCAGCGAAGGACCAGGGGCAGCCTGTGCAGGTGGAATAGCTACAGGCAGCCAAAAGGCTGAGAGCGGATACAGAGTAGAGGCAGGAGACCCCAATTCCCTCTCCATGGAGACCCACCTCAGAAAAACAGGTCTGTGAAAAGGATACTACTGGGTGCTGTGTTCAGTTTTGATGACAGGAAAGACACTGAGGTGCCGGAGAGGGTCCAGAGAAGGGCAACGGAGCTGGTGAGGGGTCTGGAGCACAAGTCTTGTGAGGAGCGGCTGAGGGAGCTGGGGGTGTTCAGCCTGGAGAAAAGGAGGCTGAGGGGAGACCTTCTCGCTCTCTCCAACTCCCTGAAAGGAGGGTGTAGCCAGGGGGGGTCGGTCTCTTCTCCCAAAGAAAAGGCAATGGGACAAGAGGAAATGGCCTCAAGTTGCACTAGGGGAGGTTCAGATTGGATATTAGGAACAATTTTTACATGGAAAGGGTTATTAAGCATGGAACAGGCTGCCCAGGGAAGTGGTGGATTCACCATCCCTGGGGGTATGTAAAAGCCGGGCAGACATAGTGCTTAGAGACATGGTTTAGTGATGTTTTTTGTCAGTGTTGGGTTGATGGTTGGACTCGATGATCTGAAAGGTCCCTTCCAACCCAGGCAATTCTGTGATTCTGTGATTCTAAAGTAGAGGCAATAGACTCCAATCCCCTCTCCATGCAGACCTACCTCAGTAAAATAGGTCTGTGCTGTGAAAAGGGATACTATTATAGCAAAGAACCTGAGTTAACATGCCAGTTTGTGACAGTGCATATCGTCACGTACATAGGTAAGTAAAAGGGTGAGTAGGTTATTATGGTCTCGTGTAATATCTAAAATGGAACTTATCTTTATCTTCCATGTTAAGCTTTAAGTTTGTAAAATATATTATGAAAGCCTTTGCATTACTGGTTTTGTCAGTAAAAATTAAAATGTGGCTAAAAAGTAAAAAGACCAAAAGATCCTTAATAATTTAATTTATGAAAATAAAAATCTTTCATCCTTTGTTTTAATCCTCACATTTACCACACAAATAAGGATGAGAGGAGCAAAGTAAAGGTATGAAGATGCACCACAAACAATAAGGTAATGAATGTCAGAACTTTTTTGAAACAGAAAATAAGTAAAAGCAAAATATTTAACACATGAAAAACATTTAACACTTGAACACTGTTGAAAAATATGCTTCAAAAATAGGTTTACAGCTTCAGTTCTGCATCTCATGCTATAAAACAACCCCATCTTTGATGGGTTTGCAATCATGTGAGACAATATTTTGGGAGGCAAAATTTTCAGGACCACAAAAATTATTTTTCAAATAAAACCACTGTCTGAAGTGACATATGGTAAGACTCTTCTTGACCTTACTTAACTCACAAACCCTACAGACCTGCAGTTTGCCAGCCCCTTTCCGTGTAGCGAGGGGGCTTGCAGTGCTGTGAACGTACAGTGAGTTCTTGCATTTTACTGCAGTTAATGTAGCGCTGCCTCTTGTACCGAAGCTATTAAGCCTCTTGATCTTACAATCTCCTGCTGCTGCAACAACTGAGCAGTACATTTCCATGCAAAGGAGCCACATCACTCATCTCCTTTGGGGGCTCCAGAGCTCCTGCTACAGTCATGGGTATAGAGGCTTAATGCTGTCATCTAGTACGGACAATTGTCACCATTTAATTAGCTGCACAGTCAAATATCTATGTCTTTAAGGATTCTATGTTGCCTTTGTGGCTTAATCAAAATCCTTGTACTACAAAATGTCAGGTGCCACATAACTATTTGTCTTCTGTAGCTGACAACATAGAATCATAGAATCATAGAATTGCCTGGGTTGGGAGGGACCTTTCAGATCATCGAGTCCAACCGTCAACCTAACTCTGACAAAAAACATCAAGTTTTCTCATAAAGTTCAGTTTAAGAGATTTGCCTTGATTAATTTTTGCTTCTCTGATGTTATTTTCACATATTTATAGGGATGCCACTGCCATTATTCCAAACTTACTTTGTAGACATGTCATAACTAGCACAAGTCATAACTAACGCAAGTCCAATTCCAGGCTAATGTGCTTTCTTCTATGCTTGCCACATGGTTGATAGACACTCCCAAACAATTCATGCTGCCATGAAATGCTGAAAGAGGAAAGTGTTCTGTGGAGCATTTATACATTCAATCTGCAGCGTACATGACTGGAATTCACTAGACCACCTATAGCAAACCTGTAGATGTGTACAGCTCATTTATCTGGTTTGCTTGTGTAGTTTATAGAGAGGACATGAACTTCTCATGTAGCAACTGTAGGGTCCTGCACATGGGGAGGAATAAGCCCACACACTGGTACAGGTCAGCAGCTGACCTGCTGGAGAGCAGCTCTGTAGAGAGACACCTTGGGGGTCCTTACAGACAACAAGTTGACCACGAGCCTGCAATATGCCCTTGTGGCGAAGAAGGCCAATGGTCTCCTGGGGTGCATTAAAACAGACGTAGCCAGCAGGTCGAGGGAGGTCATCCTCCCCCTCTGCTCTGCCCTGGGGAGGCCACAGCTGGAGCACTGGGTCCAGTTCTGGGTCCCCCAGTTCAAGAAGGTCAGGGAACTGTTGGAGAGAGTCCAGTGGAGGCTACAAAGATGATCAAGGGACTGGAGCATCTCTCTGATGAGGAAAGACTGAGACACTTGGTGCTGTTTAGCCTGGAGGAGAGAAGATGGGGGGGATCTTCTCAATGCTGATCAATATCTAAAGGGTGGGTGTCAAGAGGATGGGGTCAGGCTCTTCTCAGTGGTGCCTGGTGACAGGACAAGGGGCAACAGACACAAACTGGAACACAGGAAGTTCCATCTGAACATGAGGAGGAACTTCTTTCCTGTGAGGGTGGCAGAGCACTGGAACAGGCTGCCCAGAGAGGTGGTGGAGTCTCCTTCTCTGGAGACATTCAAACCCACCTGGACGCGTTCCTGTGCAACCTGCTCTGGGTGACCCTGCTCTGCCTGGGTGTTGGGCTAGATGATCTCCAGAGATCTCTGCCAACCCCCACCATTCTGTGATTCTGTGATCCTGTGTGATTTACCTAACCATTCCCTAAAAGTCTGTCTTTCTCTCCAGTGATGATACAGGGAAGCTGGAGAGATTGGCTCAGATGCAGACACCAAAGCTCTGGCTGTCTACAGGCATGAGCAACCTGGTCTAGTGAGAGGTGTCCCTGCCCATGGCATATGGGTTGGAAGTAGATGGTCTTTAATGTCCCCCAACCCAAAGTATTCTATGATTCTACGATGTTCTAGCAGCAGCAGGATGACTCCAGCCCACATGAAGTATGACCGCACTATCACACGGCGAGGACAGTCTGAGGCCAGGCTGCCACAAACCACATCAGCCCTCATTATAGGAGGCACCAGCGTGGAAGTAAGGACCCTCGATGTTATGACTATACCCAACGCATTATGGCTGGACAGGTGGGCTATACGTAACATGTAGGCTGAGTGCCAGGTACCCAACCTGTCCAGGCCAGAGCCAACAAAAAGACTGTGAAAGTTAAAAAAACCCTCAGAGTTTTGCTTCAGAATTTACCTCAAGACTTTACCTGGGTGGAGCTGTACATCTGACCAGACCAGATGTGAGGTGAGTCTGGACATGAAACACTTGCAAAAATAATAAATAAAAAGTGCAAATCCACTCTTTGGTGACACAATAATCGTACTGTTTGCAGCGTGCGTACAGATTGTACCCTTATTGTGCCCTGAGCACAACTAGGCCCCAGAGGCCTGGCCAAGATGACGTCACAGAAGCCTACAGAGCAGCAAGCCTTGATTCAGTTCCTCACTCACTAGAAAGAATTAACATCTCATAGAAATGAAGGCCAAAATATCTTATTTAAGGATACAACAAAATGCTAACAATGGAAATAAACAATGTGAAAGATTGTTAAGTGATAAGATAGTTCCTTGCTCACTTTTGACCCTCCATGAGCCAAAATCGTGACCTACTGTATGTAGAGAAAGCTTATTAGTACAATCAAATTTAGTGCTGCTTATGGAACATTGCATAAGGACATTTTTGCCAACTATGTAATGCACCAAGTATAATAATATCCTCTAATGAGTGTAATGTCAGGTATTTTTATGCATACCCCTTACCAGTGGCTACCCAGCACGGATAAAAACTTCTTATGCTATGATACAGCTCTTAGAGATTCTCCAGTTACTTAAATGACAGTGTGCATTGGTTTTTGAGAAAAAAAACTTGCTGCGTTATTTTCCTGCTCATGATTTGTGAATTCCATGTGGTCACATTACGCATAACTGTGCCATGGCAGGAAGTGGAACAGTTCACCACCAAGTCCTCTGCAGCCACTGAATGGTTCCTTTCTTGAAGCAATTAATGCAATTTTCCCTGCTAAGGAGGGCATAATCCATAGTAAAAAAGTGGAATAGCAGTTTTATGATATTATTAATTCATTTAATTTTGCCTTAATTGGAATTTTTCAGTACACAGAAGGAAGTCATCCACCAGCCATCTGTTCTTATATATTGCAGTCATTGCTAAATTATCCTGTATTTAACTTCCGTTAATAAGGTTAACATGGGAGCTTTAGCATAACACCATTGCTTCTCTCTGTACCATGTCCATTTAAAAATGTATTTCATTACTACCCACAAGGACTTCAGAACTGGGCAGAATCAACTTTTCTTAAAGTGCAAAAACCTGACAGTGCTCCTTACTAAAACTTTTTGTCAGTCCTAATTTAGACAGGACTTGGCAAGGAAGCAAAAAAGCTGATAGTTGACAATTTGAAGAGTACGTTAAGTAACAAGTTTATAAAGCTGACATTCCATATCAGTGAATTCTGAATACTGTCAATCTCTACTTTTATACCCCAAGGGTAATTTCAACAATTAATGACTATGTGAGGAAGGATCTCACATGGGCTACAGAAGTTTTACACTACTGTGGTAGCATAAAATCACAACCAGAGCTTGGACCTGGCGGAGGAGAGTTTTCCCTGTCATAGTGTTTCTGTAGAGGAACTTGTATAAGCTTGAACAAACATTTCCCAAAGTCTTAGCATTGCCTTGCAGAAATCTAGGGTACATAATTCTTCAGAAGCAGCAAACTAAACTATCATTCACAGACAACAACAACAACAACGAAAAAAACCCCAATAACCACTTGTAGTGGAGGAAGCTGGTAAAATTACACAGTGGTTCAACTTCACACTTGTAATTGGAAATTACTCACTTCTGTAATTGGAAATAACACAGAGGTAGCTGAAATCCTTCACCTTAATTCTTCCCGTACACAGAGCTGAAAACTATGGCATGCCCAAAGTTACATTTGCAGTACCCATAAAATGCATTTCAAGCTTTGTAACTGCCTCAGTTACTGGAGTCCTTTCCGGGGTGGATGTAGATACGAGTGACAAGTGCAAGGGATCGACTCTCTTCATAAAGAGAGAGTTCAGGTTGCTGGTACACTGAAAGTCACACTCTAGCATGAAACTGAGTTAAAAACAGAAGTGAAATCCTAATACTTTAAACAGCTACTTTGCTGATGAAAATAAAAATTTGTTTGCATAGATACAGTTAGAATCTCAAAAGTGTTTTTACCTCTAGTTTGAGAAAATATGTCAGTCTGCAAGCACTGCAAGTGAGGGTTGAACTGGAAAAGGGTTAGGATTAGGCATTTCTTAATTCACAACTCAAATTTGGGCTGAGTTTATTTGGGAGGGGAAGAGGTGAGATAGAGGTCTCAAAGAAACACATGCTGTTTCTATCACTATAATATACCCTAAATTTCCTTTTACTCTGAATTTTATTGGCATCCAAACCAAACCATTCTACATGGAAAAGTCATTAAAAATCAAACCCTTCTGATTTCACTTCCAATTTAAAAAGCTTTTAAACTAGAAAATTGTTCCTCAGAACCTGCATTATTGCTAAGACAGTTTCATTAAATAAATATGTATCACTGTAAAAAAACAAATGCAAAGCAATAACTGCCTTGAAGGACTAGATTCGGTATAGACCAAAACACATTATAGCTGTTCTGGGTCTTCTATTTTTACTTGTAACCAAATGAAAAATTCACTAAATAATATGAGCACGTACATCAAAGAGATCTTCCAGAAAGTTAATAAGAAGCAAGAAAAAGAGAAATAGAAGGATAAAAAGCAAAACAACAACAAAAAAACCCACCAACAACAGAAAAACCACCAGCCTGCTTATGGCAAATTTGCTTGTAATAGGAGGTGGCTTGTTCAAGTATCCTTATAAAAGGGGAAGGTAGAAGTGGGGCTTAAGTATTGTATTTATAAACTCCTTTTTGATTTCCATGTCATGTTTGTTCAGGTTACTTAGCTGAAGATACTGCTCCTGTTACTATCATCTCTGCAAAGTCAATCCAACAGATTAAATTAAACCTTCTTTCTCTCTGCCTTACACATCATAAAAACAAACAAAAAAAATATATATTTCTGAAGGCGCAGGCTGTTTCTGCTATCTGCTGGTAGTGATGGATGGAACAGAAAGAATAGAGCTTGATTTAATCAGATAGCTTAACCTTGTGGGGAGGAGAAAGACACCTATATAACATATTCATGCGTATATTTTATTTTCAAACATATGTGCCCACACATAAGAGTATATTCTACACATACAGGTCTCTAATGTCTCACTTTTTATATTACAGCAAATATATAGAAAAGGGGCTGTTTACTGTATTTCATACACAAGTTTATCAGCATTTCATTCAGGTGATGTTTTGTTAATCTTACATTACACAAAGTAGCTTCCACGTCCAAAGGAATCTGGAGAGAAAAATCTGGTCAACACATTACACAGGGAGAGGGAGAGCTAAACATTCAGCTTTTTGAACAAGGCGCACGTCATAAACATTTAACAAGAGGGATTTCTCATCTCTTCAGTATATTTTCTGCATCCTGTATTAAGCTAATGGTTCTATTTTAACAAGCAGACTTGTGTTTTCACAGTTCCATGTTTACCCTCTCATTCCATTAAACATGATGGCCCCAATCCTGCAAATTCTCATAGGTAAAATTCATCTCATAATTATGTATTAAGGTTAAGCATATATAGAAATACTTTCGGTAATGAATTCCAAGTCACACACTATCCCAACAATCACAAAATTTGTTGTCTATTTTTCCTTTGTGAAAAGTTGCTTAACTGTCTGCCTCAGTAGATATATTGTGGAGATCTAAGCCCTGAGATTCACAGAAAAATGCACACTGTGTGCTTCCTTCATTCATTTGAAAATGGGAAGGGGATTGCATCATGAGCAGGCTGTTTCAATTATGTTTTGATATTTTTTTGCAGTTTGAAAGATAGCATGTTACAAATCATGTCAGAATATTTTTCCTACTGGACTTTTATATCTATCCAACAGTCAAAATATTATTTGTGAAGCGTGAACATTTTAATAACTATTCTTCTGGTTTTGTGAGCTAGTTGACACTGTATAATAGCAGAAAAATGAAACCGTGTTGAAGATTTATCAGAACAAAACACTGGAAATGATGAATCACAAGTAATGAAGCAGGAGCTAAAGAAGAAAAAAAAACGGTGCAAGTTTTTGCTTGATTGAAGAAATGCTAATACATATTGGTATGTAAGTTGTGACACCCTGATACATATGTACAGATACAGCAGTATTTTATAATCAAAATAATGCAGTGGGAAACAATCCCTGGGAACGGAATTTGAAGCCCTCTTTATCTGTGTGGTGTTAACCAGATCAGGGTGGGCAGAGAGGGAGCCCCTGGGATCACAGCAAGGGCGGCTCAGGATGAGGAGTTGCCAGCAGGTCTGGGCGCGAGCCCCATGAGACACGGCTTGGAAGGGTGGCCATGGAAGAAAAGGAAGTGAAGGCGGCATATAACTTTACCAAGAAAGTTCAGGATTTGGTGGGAATTCATAAAATAAGGCATTGCTATTGCGCTAAGCTGATCGCCTGACTCTAAAGCGCTGTGCAGCAATGAAACGGGCAGCTCTGTCCTCTCCTGCTACCGAATATATCCTTTGAAATTGAAGATCTGGGTCAGGCCTGCAGAGGACAGACTAGAGGGGTAAGTGGCTTGCCCTGGGTAGGAGAATCTACTCGGGTCAGATATTCAAACTGAATTAAGTCCATCCATCCTCTTATGCACTTGGAAGAGAAGTAGTCTGACCCTCCACCATTTTATGTAATATTTGCCATATGCTAAGAAGGTGTGAAAGATCTAAGGGGAAAGAACTCCATTTATTAGCATTTTAAATCCACTTTTATGTGACATAGCAAATGTTACTATATTTACAGCCAAAATATTATAAGAATGTCTTAATGGATTACGTGGCTGTCCTCTTACTTTGAACTCTTATTTTGAATTGGATACAGCTTAAAACATACAAACAAAATACAGAAGCCTAGAAGGTATTTATCTCATTTCTGAAAAACAGGGACACAGAAATGCTCAGAGGGCTGGAGGACGTCTCCTATGAGGACAGGTTGAGAGAGTTGGGGTGGTTCAGCCTGGAGAAGAGAAGGCTCCGGGGAGACCTTATTGCAGCTTTTCAGTACTTAAAGGGGGCTTATAAGAAAGATGGGGACACTTTTTAGCGGGGCCTGTTGTGATAGGACAAGGGGTAATGATTTTAAACTGAAAAAGGGTAGATTTAGGCTACATATAAGAAAGAAATTGGCTACCCCATCCCTGGAGACGTTCAAGGCTAGGTTGGACAGGGCTTTGAGCAACCTGATCTAGTTGAGGATGTCCCTGCTCATTGCAGGGGGGTTGGATTCGATGACCTTTAAAGGTCCATTCCAACCCAAACTATTCTATGATTCTATGATCCTATGAAACATGAAGGCCCTATCAACTGTATATTTCCTTTTCAAATAATACACTTTCTACCACCAGCACCTCTTTTCCTTAAGACTACCACATGTACCAGATGTACTACAGTCTATTTGTTACTCTCAGGGACATTTTTTCATCTTTTGGTTTAAAATACATCCTGCACTTCTAAATAACATCCTTCCACCTTTTCCAAATACAAAAGTGTCCCATAACATCTGTTCCATACCAAATTAAAGGGGGAAAACAATTCTATAAGGGTGGCTGAAGTGAGCCCTTTCCCCAGGGGTGCGATGCGGCAGTGTCGGTCGTTGCTGTAGTTGCCACGGGGTCTAATATCCATGAGGCACCAGTGTTCAGAAGTGCCCTAGAGCTGCTGAATCTAAAACTTCATTGCCGGTTGTAGGCATATATGGTAACTCTGAACTGCATGAAATTATAAGAATGGCTTTCCCAAAAATTCAAAATTCATTCAAGTATCACTGGTCATAAGACTCAAAAATTCTGATTGCCAGGGGTTAGAATTAGATGAAGGGAACAAGTATTATTTCAACTAAAAGCCATAAAAAATGTTCTGAACTCAGTTTTTAACCTGTGAACTGAAGACTGTGCCCCTCATCTTTATCACGAGACTTGAGGTACGTACAGACAGTGTGCTGCAATGCAATGTAGGCAAGACAAAGCTAACCTGGGTTCCAAGAGCAGTCTTTCCATGTTAGGAAAACAGATCATAGAATCATTTAGGATGGAAAAGACCTTTAAGATCAACTCCAACCTTTAACGTAACACTGCCAAGTCCACCAATAAACCATGTCCCTCAGCACCAAGTCTACCCGTCTTTTAAATAGCTCCAGGGATGGTGACTCCACCACTTCCCTGGGCAGCCTGTTCCAATGCTCGACAACCCCTTCAGTGAAGAAATTGTTCTCAATATCCAATCTAAACCTCCCCTGGTGCAACTTGAGGCCGTTTCCTCTTGTCCCATCGCCTGTTCCTTGGGAGAAGAGACCGACCCCCCCCGTCTACACCCTCCTTTCAGGGAGTTGTAGAGAGCGAGAAGGTCTCCCCTCATCCTCCTTTTCTCCAGGCTGAACACCCCCAGCTCCCTCAGCCTCTCCTCACAAGACTTGTTCTCCAGACCCCTCACCAGCTCCGTTGCCCTTCTCTGGACACGCTCCAGCACCCCAGTGGCTTTGCTGTCGTGAGGGGCCCAAAACTGGACACAGCACTTGAGGTGGGGCCTCACCAGTGCCCAGTACAGGGAGACAGTCACTGCCCCAGTCCTGCTGGCCACACTATTTCTGATACAATACCGTATGGTTTCCACAAATTAAGATGCTATCTTAGCCATTATGAGGTTCTTCACAAATAATAGAGCTAGTTAACTATATATACTTGAAAGAATATATTGTTTTTTCTTTGTGTTTTCTTTGTTTTCTTTGACATGCTATAGAAAAGGGATTTTACTTTTCACCTTTACAGGATAAGATGGCATAAAAGGTGAAAAAAAAACCTCAGACAGTTTGGTTTTTTACTCAATAATTTAACCTGAAATTTTCCATGAAAACTGCAAAACACAGAGTTGTAATAGCCTGTTGGTATATATCAACAGACACATTCTTTTGCATCTACTCGAGTGGGCGAGGTCTGAAGGATTATTTTGTTCTAATGAACAGTAATCAGAACATAATAAACACAAACTTAATAATACTACTTTCAATGTCTAATATCTACTGTACCATGCACTGAGTTATTAGAACACAACTTTACAACAAGGGGCTGGGCACAAAACGCCTCTGCTGATGTGGAAGGAGAAAAAATTTCCTATTCTACCACTGGAAGTGCTGAAGTACAGAATGGCTAAGCAACAGGTTACCAGAAGTGACACTTGGATTAATGTTTATGGGTTTTCACAGGTCTGATGCTAAAATATGCCTGGAAAAGTATTGAACTTTTCTAGGAGAGAAGTCTCAGGTTCTGGAAAAATTGGGGAGAAAGTTTTAATGATTTCTACTGGTCAGATGAGAAAGCTGAGGTCAAAAGTGTAAATCTGTATTCTGATGCCCTGCTGACTTCAGTATATGCAAAACAAGTTTGTTTGGATTAATATATCTATCCATTTAAATGCTACCTGTTTCTAGTTGATGCTCTTTTACACATTTAATTAGTCAATTTCTTTTGTTAGCATCTTTGCTTGTACTTGCTAATGCCTACATAATCTGGACAAAACCCGACCTTCAGTGTGCTATGCATTATTCAAATTTCTACTAATAGACAGTCTAAATTGTCAGCCTAAATCCAGACAAGAGACACAGGTGAGAAGAGTCACAGGGACACAAAGAAGAAGGAAGCCTTTCCCAAGCCATTTGGAAAGACAGTGACAGACCTGCAAAGAAAACTTATCTTGTTCATCCACAGGAAAGAAGCTCAGTCACTCAAAGATTTGGCTTTCATTTATTTTTCTAGACAGCTGATTTAAGGATAAGTGATTGAAAAGAGACAGTTGCACCTCCAAATACATTAACAGGTGGAAGGGACAAAGTATGGAAAGCTGCGTTAGAACATGGAAGGTCTGTGAGCACAGGACCCAAAAGTCATAAGATGGCAAAGAGTAATTTGCATGATGCTGTATTTCATTCTTGCATGAACTCATACTGTTTTTCCCTTCACTCTTGAAAGCAAAAAGTGTTCAACACTACTGTTCATGCCGATTTTTCAAAACTGTGGCTCCTGTACTTCATACTGGCCAAGCCCCTCACTGAATGAAGACTTCACTTTCTTTCTTAGATTTTCATTTGGTGCTTTGTTAGCTTTTAGTTTACTTCATAAAACTTTATACACTACCTTTAAGAAAACCTCTGTTTAACCAAGGAGTATTATGGCCCGCTTGTTTTACTAATGAGAGACTGAAATGGAGACACCCTTAGGAAGTTCCAGCAAGCCCCACACAAAGTCCCTGGCAAAGGAAGGGAGGAAAGCCAGATGTCCATGAAACCACGAAACTCATCTTTACCTTGCAGTTGATCATAGAATTGTAGAATAGTTAGAGTTGAAAGAGACCTTAAAGACTATCCAGTTCCAACCCCCTGCCCTGGGCAGGGACACCTCCCACCAGACCAGGTTGCTCAAAGCCCCATCCAACCTGGCCTTGAACCCCTCCAGGGATGGGGCAGCCACAGCTTCTCTGGGCAACCTGTTCCAGGGTCTCACCACCCTCACAGCAAAGAATTTTTTCCTGAGATCTCATCTGCATCTCCCCTCTTCCCATTTAAAACTGTTCCCCCTCGTCCTATCATTACAGAATGGAAATTCCCTGCACACCACAGACCCATTTCAGTGCAAGAGGCAGCAGACATCACTCTGTCTCACAAGACATCACTCAGACATTGCAGAGTAGAACACACCACACTTTATATCACAGGCATTCACTGTGCAGCTCGGATTTATTTGACACCAAGTGTGTTCAGTGAACAAGGCAGCGATTCCACAGAAATAATATACTGTTACTGCATAATTAAGAATGCTACTGCAATGCATGTGCCACAGGTGATGGTATAAAATCACCCAAAGAGCTTCAGTTTTGATATTTTCTGGCTTTTTGATGATTCATTTGGGTTACGTCTAAATATTACAATAAAGCAGTGTGTTAGACATCCCCGAGCAGGTAAGTTTACAGTTACTGGGGGCAGCGCAGCCTCTGGAGCATGACACTGCACCTGGGCAATGAGCTCAAGCGTAACCTCTGCCTGATGCAGCTTTATTGCTTCCAGCTACAGAGTTAGCTCGTTTCGTGCCTGTTTAGGAACTGCTCTGAAAGGTAGAATCACAGAATCATAGAATTGCCAGGGTTGGAAGGGACCTTTCAGATCATCGACTCCAACCATCAACCCAACACTGACAAAACCCATCACTAACCCATGTCTCTAAGCACTATCTGCCCGGCTTTTAAATACCCCCAGGGATGGTGCCTCAACCACTGCCCTGGGCAGCCCATTCTAAGGATTAATAACCCTTTCAGTTTAAAAATTGTTTCTAATATCCAGTCTGAACCTCCCCTGGTGCAACTTGAGGCCGTTTCCTCTTGTCCTATTGCCTGTTCCTTGGGAGAAAAGACGAACCCCCACCCCTCTACACCTTCTTTTCAGGTACAAGTTTATATTTTGTTTCCTGTGGGAGGGAGAGAAGAAGAAAATACTCCTTTGTGCCAAACCTGAAGTAGGCAGTCAGGTACTCTCCCCTCCCTCTGCAGAATTTCGAGAGAATCAGGACATCCCCAAATCCCTGTCTCCTCAGCAATTCACATCCCACCATTTCCTGCTAGAGCTGAAATTCCACTGAACTTCGCTGTGTGCGCATATGCACATCGAGCAGAATCCTGAAACACCATGTATTCAATGGAAATTTCCCGTCAGTTTATATACGCTGTCAGAGCCAGCTATAATAAAGAAACCACAAGTTATTTGCTTTAATCTTCAACAGAACACCAGGGTTTTGGCAGGAGACACTTTCATCAGAAAGTTTATAACCACCAGTTGTGGATGTTTTCGGCTAACAGGCATATGTCAAAGGTAAATACAGTTTAATTATAGCATGTGTGTTTATTCTTTACTAATGAATTTGATTTTCACTAAACATATTTAGTAATCAGGGGAAAAATATATTCCCCCAATTTGCATCATCAACTTAGAATTAATTCAGTTAGCTCTCAGCCTTGTTCATTCCCTGGAAAATATTTTCCCAAACTACTCCCATACATACCTTACTTTTTCAGAATAAAACACTGGAGTAAGCAGCTGTCACAGAACATGCTTATTAAGCAATATACTTTAAAACATATTTTGCAGGGATAGATTGTCTTTTCAAACACCAGAGCTCTAACTTATCCAGCAGTTTAGCTGCTGCTGCTCCATATTTGAAGCTTCTACTGCTTCTACCACTCCAAACCATGCTTCGTAACATTTAATTCTATAAAAAATAAGAATTATATTTAAATGTATCCTGAAAATGAGAAGATGTTATCATACGGAAAAAGAAAATTACTTTTAAAAGTCCATATGAAAAACTTGAATCTCAGATTGGAGTTTCCATGCTATTTACTTTCCTCCTTATGCTTCCAAAAGAAACGTATTGCACTATTGCACTGGTAGAATGACGAAAACAACGCAGCGTTCTGTGCCTTCTCAATTATCCTTTTGTCCCTTTATAAAGCACAGGCCAAAGCAAATTGAGGCATACAAAAATAAGGGAAACTTTCAATCAGCAAAATAATTTGCCAAAGACTACAGTGTAGTCAGATCGGTTACAACTTTTCAGAGAACTGAAGGCTTCAGTAATGTTATTTAGGTTTTAACATTATTGAAAAAGCTTAATTCAACCTTTTTTGTTGGGTGGGCCAAGTAAGCTATTTTAACAGATCAGAGTCATCTGCTCTGTGCCTGGAGCTTGCTGCCCCAATCAATGTGTATATTTTACAAAGATTTTAAAATTATAATGATCTATATCACAATTTTAGACAGGAAGGAACAATCTGGCTCATCAAATCAAATCACAAGCAGACATGAGGTACCATCCCACTCATCTGCTGGTGTCTTAACTGCTTAGGTACTGGTCCTCTCATCAGCATAGCGCTTCAGAATCTGTGAATGTTAGAAAATACCTTATTATTTCCAGGTAAAACTTGTTCAGGGCCAGCTGACAATGTTGACACCCAGTTACAACAGCTCCTCTGTCTGCCTGGGGCTCAAAACATCTGGTGTTTTTATTTCAAAGTATCCTACGTTCAGCCTTCATTTTCCCAGGCTGAGCAACCCAAGTTTTTTCAGCATCTCTTCTTCCCCTCATCATCCTTGTCCCCTTCCTTTGGACTTGTCCCAGTCTGAATTCTTTCGTGAACAAAAATTGATCCTCAGCAATGAGTTTTACAGATTTGCTATGGTTTGGGACCCTGTTGTATTCTTTGCAACCTTCCGAGATAATAGTACTACATAATTTTTTTTTTTTTTTTAATTAATAGAGTATCTTCTTTGATTTGTTAGCAATTCCTTTGATGATACTTGCAATTCCACTTGCTACCTTTTCTGTCAGTCTCGTGATTCCCCAAATGTACATCGTTCCTTGACAAATGCAGCAGGATACCCACATCTACCTGGAGAGGTACTTCCAACCAAGGCAGTACAAAGAGAGAAGCTGAAGAGACGGGAATAAATAATACCACAAAGTGGTATTTAAGGGAGCTAAAAGCTGGAGGATATGAGCTAGCCATGGAACAACACATGAAATTTATGAAAATTATCTGGAATTATGAAAATGCTGCCTGTGTAGAATCATGGAATCATAGAATGGTTTGGGTTGGAAGGGACCTTAAAGATCATCCAGTTCCAACCCCCTGCCCTGGGCAGGGACACCTCCCACCAGACCAGGTTGCTCAAAGCCCCATCCAACCTGGCCTTGAACCCCTCCAGGGATGGGGCAGCCACAGCTTCTCTGGGCAACCTGTTCCAGGGTCTCACCACCCTCACAGCAAAGAATTTCTTCCTGAGATCTCGTCTAAATCTCCCCTCTTTCAGTTTAAAACCGTTACCCCTCATCCTATGGCTCCCCTCCCTGATCAAGAGTCCCTCCCCAATACATCCCATTGTACATTCCGTTGGCAGATTTCTGAAATCTTTTCTCCAGAGGGAAAGCCCAACATCTGTGGGAACAGTAGCAGGTGGTTTCTGGGAGGAGGGCCAGGCTCGGAGACTTGCAAACAGCCTGAAAATAAAAGTGGGAGCTGGGAGGCAGCCACTTGAGTGGAGCAAAGACACTCTCTCATGTTTGTTTTTATAGGTCCAGGCATCTAACCTTTTTCAGCTGGATCGCAGCTGGCCTCTCTAAAACAGCTTTAAATCAATGTATCGGTTAAGAGGTTCAATGTCTTAGGGGGGTAGAGGTGCCTGAAGGTTGGGAAGGCAGGATCCACGTGGCAATCCCAAAGCTGTGCAATCAAAACTCTCGCAGCACCACACACTCTCCCTGACACACCTTTCCCCTAATAACCCCTGGCTCTAAAACATTTATCCTTACACTTTCAAAGTCCAGCAAAGAATATTAGCCTTTCAGTAGACGACCATTAAAACGTTGCACACCACTTTGAAAACCTAAGTAGTAGAGTTTTTTAGTGCCAATTACCAATTTTTTTTTTTTTTTTGATAATATATAATTGCACTACTCTTTGGGACACAGCTCCAGTATTTCTTACATCTTCATTAGTTACATATTGCAAATTTACAGTTTATAATGTCACACTGTACAAAATACAGGCTGTAAATCCCTGTCGTTTCTAAATCCAGCTTGTGTCTGTTCTTGCTGTCAAATGCCTGCAAGTCTCAGAATGAATCTATGCTTTATTTATAGGAAGAATTCATATTTTTCTAACTTGCAAATGTTGAGTATCACACCTTATGCACAGTAAGGATTTTGTTTATTTTTATGCCGTTATTGGTTTTTGTTTCCCAAAATAGGATCTGCCCAAATCAGAAAAAAAAGCATTCTATTTGTTTCGTTGGTTTTTTTATATATTTAATAAAAATTTAAAGTTAAAAGCTGCTTAGCCACAAGGGAAACAACACAGAACAGCAGTAAAGCCAGTAGCCTCTATTTTTAAAGCTGTCTTTTATTTCTGTAATGCTGATGGCCAAACTCAAGCTTTAAGTAACACTTCCCCTTGTGACCAGGCTGCTTTCAACTTTTCCATTTTATTAAAAGAGCTAAATTGAGGGTATTCCATGAGTCTAATTTGGAGTTCAGTTGCTGTTGTTGTTTTTAAATAAAAAATGAAAGTCAGAAGTGGTCTGGTCATCAGGGAAGCAGCACATGAAGTTAAGTTGGGGATAACCCATACTGTGCTGGGACCACAAAGTGTCCGGATAACGATTGTGATGTGGGAAGTGTTTGATTTCAGAAACGTGTCAGAAAGTGAGAACATGCATGGCAGTAAATAATGGGTCTTATCTCTTTGCTTACTCAAGTGCTATTTCAAAACACTTACTTCAAAAAGTCATTAAAAGTACAGTCTTAAAGTGTGGCTGAAATGCCTTTGCTCTCATCTGATTTGCTTTCTTCGTCTGCTTAGAAATATCAAAAAATTTCTTTTCATCCCAGCAATTTGGAACTAGCCATAAAGAAAGCTTCATGGTCACATTCATAATTCCATACTGGAAGTATTAGTTTAGGAGGTAAAAAGAAGGTGCAAGTAACAGTTTTTTCATCATCCTGTGATTTCAAAATAGCTCCTCGCAACAGCAGACGTTGCAATGGCTTTAGGCTTTGACTCACACACAGATCCTGGGCCAGAGGCCACAGAAACTGGTTGCAGCCTCCTTGAGGATCACAGAATCACAGAATGATATGGGGCTGGAAGGGACCTCTGGAGACCATCCAGTCCAACCCCCTGCCAGAGCAGGGTCACCCAGAGCAGGTCCCACAGGAACGTGTCCAGGCGGGTTTGAATGTCTCCAGAGACGGAGACTCCACCACCTCTCTGGGCAGCCTCTAAGGATGTACTGGGAGCAATGGTAACGGTGCAGCACAGTTACACGGACCCTGTGGAAGTTCAGGAGATCACACGTTTGGGAAGAGTAAGCAATAACAATGAATTCTTTTACTTTCGATTGCTTACCTACAATGTCTTCTCACCCTGCTTGGAACATCCATCACCAAACGCACCATGCAGGCAGTGAAAATTTTGGTATAAGCAATTGTTTCTAATAGATGCATTTCCCCCATATATCAATTCATTGGTATCTGAAATAGCATAGTAAGAAGAAGCTGCGAGCACATTCTGTTAGACACAGGGGTGACACGAGTTAATTTCATTGCTGTCAGGAGATATCTTGATGGGTATATATTGTGCGTTATCATGAGTTACCACAGCTGCAAGGGATTATTTCTTCTACTAATAATGGCATAATAGAATACCATAACTTGTCACAAGATTTCAAGTCAGCTATGAAATTAACCTATTTCATCACTGAAAAAAAAAAGGTCCCTACTGATTTTTTTTTCCCCTTTTTTAATGGGACTTTGGTGCTCCTGTAAATAGGAATTATGAAAGTTTCAAGGAACTGTGGAACAGCTTCATTTCTTGAATAAGCCTTGCTTGTAGTTTCTAAAATTCACCCATCGTATTTTTGTTCACAGACAATTTGAACCACATCACAGTTTTATAGAAAACTAACAATGAATATCTTAAGCTAATAGAAACTAAGGGAGTAAAATCTATCCTCTGGCCTATGTCCCATTCCCCTCATCACAAAAGGTGGTGTCCATGTTTCTTGCAGCATCCCCTGGAGGCCACCAAGCTCCACAACAATGAAAAATGACTTTTTAAGTTATGACAACAGCATAGAATCACAGAATCATAGAATGTTTTGAATTGGAAGGGACCTTAAAGATCATCCAGTTCCAACCCCCTGCCATGGGCAGGGACACCTCCCACCAGACCAGGTTGCTCAAAGCCCCATCCAGCCTGGCCTTGAACCCCTCCAGGGATGGGGC
Source organism: Numenius arquata (assembly GCF_964106895.1). NCBI lineage: Eukaryota > Metazoa > Chordata > Aves > Charadriiformes > Scolopacidae > Numenius > Numenius arquata. The sequence continues at coordinate 1,636,351 of NC_133579.1, forward strand.
AGCCACAGCTTCTCTGGGCAACCTGTTCCAGGGTCTCACCACGCTCACAGCAAAGAATTTCTTCCTGAGATCTCATCTCAGTCTCCCCTCTTCCAGTTTAAAACCATTCCCCGTCATCCTGTGGCTCCCCTCCCTGATCCAGAGTCCCTCCCCATCTCTCCTGGAGCCCCTTTAGGGACTGGAAGGGGCTTTAAGGTCTTCCCAGAGCCTTCTCTTCTCCAGGTTGAACACCTCTAAGTCTCTCAGCCTGTCCTCACAGCAGAGGGGCTCCAGACCTCTGAGGAGACGAGCATGCCAGGCCCTAATTTGTTGTTCTTTATCCCCTTTTAGGATGCAACTGAACAAAATAAAAATACATCAACAAGGTAGCTCACTCTTAGAGACCAAGATGCTTTTCACTCCTGGGTGAATTTTATACCCATTTAGATAACTGAATCAGCTCACCAAAGGGCAAGAGGTAAGGTACAGTAGGCACCAGGCAGGTACCTGAGGGATGGAGAGAGCACAACTACCTCTGCCAGTGGCACCAAGCCATCAGGCTGGGTCATCTCAGCTGGTCTATCAAGGTCCATTCAAAACAGAAGTCATTTTAGAAGCTGGATAGGCCCAAATCGCTACAGGCCAATAGGTGAGAAGCTAAAGAGCTCTGTATGTAGCCACAGCTAAAAGGTACAACACTGACATTCCAGCATCGAAGAGGCACACCAGAGATCACTGAAGTGAAGTCCCCAACTGAAAGCAGTGTTTGAAAACCACTTAAGAAAAGAATAACTGCTGCTGACCATTTAAAAGTATCCAGGCATTTAAAGACTTTTAAACAGTTGGTCTTACTGTGAAAAGCAAGTTAAAAATATTGACATTAACAGAGAAATAGCTTATTCATCTCCTCCTAAGGATTTTCAAGTAATTTGGCAGCAGTTGCTCTGTTTTATCTGGTTTGAACTATAGTTGCAGTTTCACCATGGCCGTGACCGTACAGTTCAGATCGGATCCAAAAGCCGTGTTTACAACATGTTGCTGAATTGCTCCAGCAACGTAGCATGTATATCAAATAGGGGGAAGAGAATATCTTGCATAAGACCACATCGAGGCAAAAGAGCAATCATCAGCTACTACCCTCTGTTTCTTTCCTGAGAGAAAGGAATAGCTCGCTCAAGTGCCTCTCAATAATTCTTGCCAGGGTTTCCAGCAAGGTCAACAAAGCTTCATGGTCAATGGCTGGTGAGAGAGTGAAAGGATTAGCAAAAGCATTTAATTTCTGTCCGTTGATGACAGCCGATCACGTAAGATTTCCTTTCTTATTATCAGGGTCACGTAGAAGAACTGTTCCTGCTGAAGTTGCAGGAATTAAACTTATAAAATATGCTTTGCAAAATTTAGGGGAGAAGTTAGATTTGATTTTAATTGTTTAGCAAACCCCAAGAGCTATAGTTCATAAATTAAAAGGTTTTGCGAGCACAAACATTAATTGAGTTATATGTGCTTTCTGAAATGTACTGTCAGTCGGTTCTTGAAAAGATTAATGCTCTCGTGATTCCTTTGTATGCATGTCTGAGTCCTCTGCTCGGCCCCGTGGGTTCTGTTTAGTGGCATTTAGGTTCTCTGATGGAGCAGATGACTTTTTACAGCTGACAGTGTTGTAACAGGGATCAGGAAAAAGCTTATTCCTCTGACCCCGCCCCCAGTCTGGAAGAGGAACTAAAAATGCAGATATGGGTAGAAACTGCGATTTAATGTTTCCATTCTGTTGATAAAATCAGGCTTATTTTCTCTGATGAGAGAGGGCTAAGCCTTGCCAGAGTCTTCCTAAAGCCTGCTGAAGGCACACATCTCCCTGCTGGATTTTGTTTTCTTTCTTTGCTTAACAGATAGAATAATATTTCTGGGGAGGGGGACGGGCAGAGGCAGGAAAATGTTGCTTATGGAGGTGGTGGTGGGGAACACACCCCTCATCTTTGTTTTCCTTTTCCTATTCCTCCATTTATAAGCCAGGACTTGCTTCAAAGTCATCACAGGAATTCTCCCCCCACTCCTTCCCCTTGGTAGTGAAAGAATTTTTTACTTAATAACATTATTCTTTCCTCTGCTTCTTCACCAGCAGCTACAGTCACCACTTTCCATATTTTAATGATGTTTCTATATTAACAATCTGGGAATTATAAATGTTTTATGGGTTTCTCTGGCCAGGTCTGTGGAGGGAGCATCAACAGTAACTTTGTTTAGACAAACCTCAGGAGACGGGCTGAATGCTGCTCTTTTTAAGACTTGAGGGAACTCTGAGCTATCGTGAAAACTTGCCTGGGTTTTTTTTTAGAGCAGTACCTCTTCCCTTAAACTTCCCCTATCTTCTTCATCCTTCCTATTCAAAAACTGCCTACACACAATTGGTTTAAAAATTGCAATTAAAATTTACATTTTAAATTTATAATTAAAATACACCAAAAATTCTTTTTGTTTGCTTAAAAGCTGCACATGATACTATCACAGATAATATTTGATCCTTTGATTTGCTTTTATTTTTACTGAAAACTTGACAGAAATGTTTGTGCCTGTTTTACGGAGGGGGGACGTAAGTAGGAGCAGAATTCAACATTCTCAGGACATCTCCTGACTGACTGATGGGAAACGAAGGTCTTCAGCTGGGCTCCCAGAAGTGAAGGACCCCAGCGAGGTCAGCACGAGAATTTGGGCTGACAATTGTGGTCTGAGCCCTCGGTGGAACCAGGCTGAAAGCTGGGCTTCTCTGGGCTCTGCCTTCCCTTTCCAGACTGCCAGCTAACCTTCTTCCCTAAACAGATAAATCACAACAAGAGGGAGCAAGATCAAGCTCTAAAAATCCTAGAGGAAGCGAAGAAATGGGCCCTCCTGTGAGGAGCAAGAAGACTAATTGCATAGTAAGAACGCTACCAGCTGCCTCACAGCAAAATTTAATGGAAAATGTACAAAGCCCTCTTTTACCCATCGATACGTGTTTAGTCATAAAACAAAATATACCAGTGGGTTTGCTGCCAGAACTGAGCATTATCTAGAAATATTGGATATGTGTCTCCACGTTTCTACTCAATGGACTTTCACCATGTAAAGGTAGCCCTGAGATCCGTGCTCTTTGCCAAATATTTGAATGTCTCACCTTCAGCAGAAACCAATCCATTTTACGAAAGCAAAATGGACCACATCCAACCTGCCGAGAGGCTTAATAACAGAGCATTGCCCTTTGCACTGATAATAACAATGCCCCCCACACCTTAGAGTTAAATTGAAGTATACATATAGCCCAACAGGTACTTTCTTAGAGAGTTTGAGATGGTGGACATCTATGGTTAAGCACACAGGTCCCAGTCAGTAACTGAGACCACACCCCTGAACTGCACCCTAAAAGGCAGATTTTAATTATTACTGCAGGGTAAATTTAATTTATTGTTGCCATTGGCACTCTTAGAAGCCATTTCATTAAATTCCAGGTATCAAAAACAAAATGAGTAACGACCTAATTAAATATAGTACAACACAAACACTCAGTGGGGCCTGAGTCTCGTGCGGCTGGAGAATGCAGCGGGCAAAAGACATGGTCATAAAGACCTGTCAGTTCAGAGCCATCGAGCAACTCAATACTGTTTTGTAAAGTGGATTAGGTAAACCACATAAAAATCTCTGTGTAGACATTCTCTTCCGTAATTAAAGTTCCCTTACTCCACTAAGGCTTAATATATTTTCATTGTTTTCATTCTGAATGTGAATGTCCAAAGAAAGCTTGAATGTTGTTGACCTGATGCACCTTTGGTTGAATTCAGGTCCTGAATGTCACTCTCTCTCACTCTAAGAAGCTTTAAATAACGAACAGCTTTAAACTGGGGTTTGACAAGGAGGGGAAGAAGCTTTCAGCACCTCCCTTCCCCTTCCCTTCTCTGTACCTGCTGCTGATGAGCTGTTTGGATGCTCTCCTCGCTTTCCCAGGACCATCACAGAGGGTCAAAGACAAGTAGAATCACCTGATTTCTCCTTAGAGTATCAGCCAGAGCCCGTTGAAGCTGCCTTTTTCTTTTTTTTTTCTTTTTTTTTAATTTTTTTTTTTCCCTGTAGTGCTGCACCTGAACTACTGCAGCATTCTTCAGGAGTGAGTTAAAGTTTGTGCCTGTTCTTATTTTGTTGGAACTATTTCACCCCTTCCCAAGATTCAGCTTGTACAAAAAATGCACTGAAGTAATAAGGATGTACCCTTTTCCCCTCATTCGTTTGTGAAACAAAACACAAAACAAACCAAGACCATTATGGAGATCACAATGCGTGTATTTCACGTATTTCACGTATTTCCCTTCAGTCAAAGTGCCTGGGAAAACAAAACAGACCAGCAAAGCTGCTTTCACGTGCACAAAGGAGGGGTGAGACTGAAAGATGAAAGAGGAGGGATTTTTCACATATTATGTGAAAAGGGGTAAAATCGGCAAGCTAAAAACAAAAAAAAAGTGTGATTTTTGTGTAGAACATGCAGCTGTAATTCCTACATTACTAATTATGCTGATTTTCAGGTTTTTCTCAGACACTGTAATGCGATTGGCATTCCAAGCAACACGTTATCATTGATCCCCTGCCTGGCAGCGAAGGGCAGGGGTACATTTCTGGCCAGACGACTTTGCAACGTTGTAGGTGAATCTCTTTTTTATTTTTTTCTTTTACTGTTTTTTATTTGAAGGAGTCTATTTCTTTCAGCAGTGTGCTTTTCTGAGATACCCTGATTCTAGATCAACCGTTGCAACCTGAATGCACTTACAGTGAGAGCTGTGTGAGAATTCTCCCTGGGCTTCTGGGAATGCCAGATTGATTTGTGTTACTAGCATTTAGTAGAGCAGTAGGTTACTACAAAAAGTGATTTTGAGATACGATCTCAAGTCGAAATCCATAGCTGTAGGGAGTGATACTTTGAACTGGATATTTTTCCTGCATTTTGGGACCCTTGAATTGCCATCAGTAGTCAGAAAGCACATCCTCTTAAAGTAATCCTAAGATGTTTACACTAAGTAGACGGGGAAACTCAATTCAGCCAAGGCATTAAATTAAACATTGCAGCATTTTTAATTTTTTTTAGATATCGTTTACTGAAACCTGGGGTAAGAGAATGCAGTGAACTGAAAATACCAAGCGAGGGACAAAAATCCATTTGACAAATCAGGTCACTAAGGAACTCTCTGAGGCTTAAGCTGTTGAAAAGACTTAATTTTTTAAGACAACCTTTTTTTTCCATCATGCTGTAACATAACCTTTTCTTTCTTTCTCCTCTGTCCCACTCAAGCTGCTATACTTTAGGATCAGTTCACTCTGTTGAAAACCCATTGTAAAAATGTCAGGGTTCATATAGCTCATTGCTATAGATGACCTTGTAGTACTCTTTGCTTTTACATCACTTCTTTTAATTTCACCTTCCATTAATCATCCCTATTACTTTCTAGTTACAATACATCTATTACACTGTTGTTGGATTTTTTTTTTTCTTTTCTCTAAACCTGCCTGCTCTCCTGTTTTTCTTGGGCCTTCTAACCTTTTTCTTCTTTTCATTCTTTTTTTTTTTCTTGTATAATTTACTCTTTTTATCTCCTGCACATTTACCTTTTCTTATAGGCACTGATTGTGAAAATTAATGTCTTTAAAATTTGCACACAACTCCTGTATGTTCAGTAAGTCAATACAGCCTTACAATACAGCCTGTTCTTGGCAATGTTATTGCTATATAAATTATTCTTCATCCCGCCTTACTTCTTTTCATGTCTATTCCCCAATATGAAGCTTGCCATAGTAGCCACACTTCCTGCTCAGCCCTTTATTTCTCTAAGCCATTTTTATCTTCCCCATCCTATTACCTGCACATTCTCAAATTCAAGAGTACAAATTGAGGAAACTCTCAACATTTTGGCCCTTTCTTTTCTCACTAACCTAAAACACTCCTCCAAAACTGGATTCTTTTAAACACCTTCCATCTTTTATCATTTCTTTCATTAACATAATTTTTTCCTAGGGATTTTAAAATTTATATCAGTAATTTTCTTAGACTTTAAAACTGTATTCTTTCTCCATTTCTAACTATCCTTTCTCTCCTTAAATGCCATAACCTGACATTCTCCTAGTTATTGTATCTCTGCTTTTTAGCTAAACACATTTTAATTTTTGCTTGTTACTTCCTGGTAAGCACTGACTGTGTTTGTTCTCAATATCTGAAGTAAAATCATACATTTCTATTAATCTCCTGAGTATATCATTAATATTTCTGAATTCAAAAATATCTACCACTGGACAAGTGCCAATTTAAAAAAAAAATCAGAGATGGGAGTGAAATATAGAAGATTACAGATTTCTTTTTAAGTTGTCACAATTCAAAGAATACCTTAGCTGCTGTGCATCCTATTTTTAGAAAAGCTTTTAATCAATCCCAAATTTACCTTGACACCGAGGGCCCAAAATCAGAGGAAACTATAAGTGTAATTGCAAATATGCACTGCCATACCATTGTATAATAATCTTAAAATGTAGATGATTTTGGTTTTAAATTTATGATAAACAATAAATAGCTATTTTCCTGCTAATCTCCTAAATATTAACGTAATTTTTTGATCATAGTCACATAAAAAACTACTGTACTATGTAACTTGTTTTCCATTCTGAAGTGGAGAAATCCTTTTTAATGTTGATACTCTGCCCTATAAATCCATCGCCCAGAAAGCACCTTGCAAATGTTTTCCTCCTTCACATAGTCACTGTTTTTAAATCAATTTGAATCTGTTGTTTAATGAATAATAAAGGGATGTTTTCCTCCTTCACATAGTCACTGTTTTTAAATCAATTTGAATCTGTTGTTTAATGAATAATAAAGGGACTTTTTCCAATTACAAAATAGATTAGAATGCGTGTCTGATGTACTGCTTCACCTAAGTGTTTTTTCCTTCCTTTCCTGTAACTGTTAATTATCCTTCTCCTATCGCCAAGTGTGGTTGCTCCCTGCTCTGCCTACACTATTCAATTAATATCACCTTATATAAAAACACGAGCGCTTTCACTCTACCTTATGTTTGATGATTTTCCTCCTTCTGATTCTCCCACCACATAACAACTATTATTAATGATGGCTTTTTCAGTGGCACATTTCCTGAAGCTTTTAAAGTGGCTCCTTTCTCAGCACCCTCCCTCACGAATCTTTTATGTGGTTCAAATTCCATTGCTAACTATCATGCTATTTCTAACCTTCTATTTCTCGGTAAAGTTCTTGAAAAGATATTCTGTTCTTAACTTTCCAAACACCTTGTTAATAATAATCTCTTTGATTGTTTCCAAGTAGGGTAGATTTTCATCTCCAGCACAGAACGAGACTGTTCTATTCCACTTACAAGAGTTGAAGATGTCTTGAAATCTTACCTAGTGATCATAGCTCTTTCCCCTCCTCATTATTTTAGATGACAGTATGGCATTTGGCAATACAGAACTTAATATTTTATTACACTATTACAGATCATGAAATAATATTTCCAGTCCTCGACAACTTTATTTTAATGGTAACACTTTTTTCCTCTAGTTGTTATTTGTCATTTTTTTCGCTGTTGTCAATTTATTCACTTTTTTTGCATTTTTGATGTTTTAACCTCCTTTTTTTCTTTTTTTTTTTTTCAATTCCACCAGTCCTGCAATTACTGCAATAATATTTTACCAAGTGCTACTTATAGCTGCTAAAGAAGTTTTGCCATTAATTTCAGAACTTTATTTTGTATAAGCTCCTTTCATTTTCGTACAGATAAAGAACAGCTTGTGTTCCTCAAAGCAAATTCTGCAAATTAACATCCTGTACTTGCACGTCAGCTCACTTGCACAGCTAATTAAATATTTCTCATGTGCGTTACATATGATGACTATTTCGGTTTATGTTTCAGAGATGTTTTCCAACATTCTGTGATTTATTTATAGGTATATCTGTGGCACTAATCATTGGAGTATTTGAGCACATAGGAATGATTAAAGATACATCAAAATTACTTCTAGAAGGTACCACTTTTCTTTCTCTGCTTTGAAGCTGTTTCTTTATCATGATGTTCTGGAGGTTGGTTCCTCCTGTGTTCAGTGTCATTACGACATCGCTATCGGGGAGCGCCACTGAACACAGTCGTGCCTTGTGCCAAGCTTGAAAGTCCTGGGAAAGAGGCTCCACTTTCTTGGGATCAGCTTTGTAGGAAGTTTGTTTCATATTTTTTGGCCTGTCACAGAGAATGCCCCCCCTTTCCATTGTCACAAGATGAAAGCCAGGGATCTCTGAGCCAAGTATCCCAAATGAGTGCAGCAATCACACTGGGAAATTCTGAAAGACGGTGCTTGAGATAAGTGGGCTTCAGCCTTTCATATCTTTGATGGTGGAGGAGAAAGGGGCGGGGTGGGGGGGAGGAAGAAGCAGGACAAGGTTTTCAAGTATGAAGAACTCTCTAGTTTCTATCTATCCTCACTTACATTGCCTTCACTTCCATTTTGTGGCAAAATTATTCTCTATTAATACTTACGGGAATCAAGATCTTGGCCACAGTGCTTGGGTAAGACAGCAAAAACTATTTAAAGAAATTATCAACAACGTTAAAAATTAATCCCTCGAATAAGACGGTGGGTGGGTTGGAACTCGATGATCTTTAAGGTCCCTTCCAACCCGAACCATTTTACGATTCTATGATTCTAAGACTTATGATGATAACTATCTATCTTGAAAAATTACCTCTGAGCACATTATCTCAAGGTAAAACTAAACTACAATACAAGTAATTTCCCCCTTGCTGGAAAAGGCAGTGTAAATTGTAAATAAAATAAAATTTATTGTATTTAAAACTATTTTAAACCTTTCAGATTTGTTTTCCCCTTACGGAAAATCCTATACTAAACTTGTATTTCAGTTACAGACCCTCCTGAGTTACCAGTTCCCATGAAAAATGGCAACATTTTTGACTGAGAACTGAATTTTACTTGAATACAGTTTTACATCTTCTTTGGAGAGGAGGGAAAAAAAATTAAACTAATACGGTATAAATTTGGTTGTGTGCAAATTTTTTTTGAGTGATATCACTGCAGAATTTATACATGGCCTGCAAAAAGTGTGCAGGCACGTCCATAACTTTATTCTAAAGATTATGTCAAAAGCTCTTCAGAAGTTTTCAGGATCCTATTTCAGTGTGGCAGACGAGCAGTCATAAGGAAAGGAATAGCAGTATAGTTAAGTAGATATTGGAGGCAGATTTACAACAAGATTTCCTCCTGCCATTCTCAGTGACAAACTTGGTGACAACGACCTGTACCACAGCTCTCTGGACGCAGATACAAGCTACTTTACTCTTTCTCTTATCAACAAAACCTCCTTTCCCCACTCCTGCTTTAAGAATCAACAATTGAGGTGCATTGAAAAGAGTGTGGCCAGCAGGTTGAGAGAGGTCATCCTCCTGCTCTGCCCTGCCCTGGGGAGGCCACACCTGGAGCAATGTGTTGTTCTGGGCTCCCCAGTTCAAGAAGGATGGGGAACTGATGGAACAAGTCCAGCTGAGGCTATGAAGATGATCAAGGGACTGGAGCACCTCTCTGATGAGGAAAGGCTGAGACACCTGGGGCTGTTCAGCCTGGAGAAGAGAAGACTGATGGGGGGACCTCATCAATGCTGATCAATATCTAAAGGGCGGGTGTCAAGAAGATGGGGTCAGACTCTTCTCAGTGGTGCCCAGTGACAAGACAAGGGGCAATGGACACAAGCTGGAACACGGGAAGTTCCGTCTCAATATGAGGAAAAAGTTCTTTCCTGTGAGGATATCAGAGCCCTGGAAGAGGCTGCCCAGAGAGGTGGTGGAGTCTCCTTCTCTGGAGACGTTCAAAACCAGCCTGGACATGTTCCTGTCCAGTCTGCTCTGGGTGACCCTGCTCTGGCAGGGGACTGGACTAGATGGTCTCCAGACATCCCTTCCAATCCTTACAATTCTGTCATACTGTGATTCTGTGAATGGGCAGAAGGAAGATGAGAAGACAGCTCAGGCTGGGCTGCTTTCTGCTGTGTGTCCATGGTCAGATGGCATAATGATGGCCACCTTTGCACGGCCACCTTGTCCTCTGGTTCTCTGCAAAGGTGGCTTGAGAGGCACTGAGTGGGGCAATGAGCAAAGTAGCTGTGCTCTTGCCACCACATTTCCTCTTCCTTGACCAGCCCTCCTTTGCTACTTGGGGCAGCTGAGTGTGGAGCTGCGCTGGGAAGAACCTGATGCAGAGCGATGTGTCAGGAGTGGGACTGGTAAATCCCAAGGGAAACCTGGAGAAAATCAGGGTACAAGAAGTTTTAGCCGAGCTCTAGTAAGACCTGAAAAAAGCTCCCTGGGATATAGAGTTTCAGGGTCAAGTGTTAAGCTGGACAAGGTAAGCACGATTTGAGGGAAGGAGGTGAGAAAAATGGCATGAAGTAGCGAATACAGTTGATTACATCCCTGCAGGTACTTGGGGGAAAAACAACGAGGCAAGAAGCCTGAGGTAGAGAGATACTTGGGTTTTACTAAACACAATAGAATACATGTCCATATGGAATGAGTGAAGGAGAGTGCCGGATTTTACAGGAAAAAAAGGAGGAATGGAAGTTAGCTTGTCTGAAAATTTGAGAATTGTGTAAAAGATTTGCTCTAACAGCTGGAGGCGTTTTTGTTTGCACTAGAACACTGGCCATCCAGGATCTGGAGATTTTATGGATTTTTTTTTTTTAAATATAACAAGAATAGGAACACGTGGTGGCTCACCCAGGGTAAATTCAGAAAGAATCAAACTCAAGAGAGTAAGATTTCTTTTTAAAATACATGCAGACACATACACAGTCACAGGCACACACAAACACACACCCCATTGCCCAGAAAAAAGATCTTACTAATATTTTACAATATTTGTTGCCACTAAACTGTTTAGGACTCATCCATGTATTTTAAAATTTATTGTAGAATAAATGCACAAAAAATAGAGATTTCTGCTAAACAGTCACACTGAGAAAGTATGAAATTCTAGATACGAAATATTATCTGTATGAGCACCCTTTGTTAAGGAAACACTGGGTTTTTGTATTGCATTTGCTGTAGCAGATAGTACCTATACTTGGGTATGCTCAATTATCTGCTCTTAACAGCAAGACATTATTTTAATATCAACCTTTTACTGCAGTCAGCAAATATTATGTATTTTGTTTAAATTGACATGTCATATGTTATTATAAAATATGAAAAGAAATGATTGGGTCTTTCAGAGTTAGGCAGAATCATTTTACTGTGGTTTGGCTCAACTGTATAGCATATTTTCTTTCAGACAAGCCTCAAAAAAACCTATGAGAAAATAGAGCAACCAATAAAACAAACAGATTAAAATGTGAAATAGGAACTAATGATCAATTGTTTACTTTTTTATTAAATTTCTTACAGATCTGACTGCACATTAACCTCCTGTTGGACTAGAAAATATAAATATTCTTTTTATAAGATGTTTGCTAGGTGAGATAACACAGGTATCAGTTTTCATGCTTATACATAAATCTCCTTTTCTCTCTGAATACCACTTTATGTGTGTTAGCCAAAATTGGTTGTCAAGATTTGTGTTTAAAAACAATAACAACTGAAAATAAAATGGCATTCTTTAAGGGTCCTCATTGATTGTGGTTTATTATGCAATTATCTTAATGCTGAACTCGAGAGTAAATGGGAGTCGCTCATCACAATCTCACCATGAAATCAAGACAGTGAGATTAAACAAGTTGAAAAATCTACTATACTATCGAGGGTAGTTACTGATTATACTGTAGAATAAACAATCAAAATATGGTGTACTGTACAAAAGGGCAGAGAATTTAAGACAAGCATCACTTCCAGTTATCTGAATACAGTGATAAAACATCATTCCATTATCTGTTTGTGTTCAAATACTGGGCAAACATAGAAGTTTATGGCAAAAATAGTAGTTGAAGAAATATTACTGAATTATTAATTGATGTGACATTTGCTCTAGTCTAATAAAGAGAAAGTTCTTTCTGGGTAACTTCTTTCCCACTGACAAAGCTGTATATATTTGATATCACCAGAGGATGATTTGAAACTCTTTTGCCTCCAACATTTATGTGCTTGAAAGATTGGTGGCTCACAATATCTTCATAAAGATGAGACATCCTACATGATCCATTAACTTGCTATTCTAGATATTTTAAAAAGACAGAGAGAATAAAAAGTTCTGGGAGATGGAGGGACGAAAAAACAAAAGACACAATTGTAATCTTTATGTAAAACAGAGAAATTCACTATGTGTACATGAGAAAACAACATTCCCAGAGGACTGGAAAGCAGTAAATATTAAGTTGAAAAGTCCTAAAAATGAGCAAAAATATATCATTGTCTTTGAAAAAAAAAGGAAGGGAAGGGATAACAGGTTTTGAACAGCAAGTTCATAAAGGTAGGAAAATAGGCTTTTCAAGTAAGACTTCTTTGCTGGTTTTGGTTGTATACTATTTCTCCAAAATTTCCGCTATAATTGTTCACTAGTTTTGAGCACTGGACCAACATGATTTATAGTCTATTACTCATATATTTAAAAAAAAATGCATCAATAGGGTATTCCTCCATACTGGACTGATCATTTATATAAGTGATATTTTGCTAGAGGCAGGCACATATTTTCTAGTAGTAAACATTTAATTTTATTTCTATAATAAAATTGATCACATCCTCAAAACCACCATAGGCTTGTTGAGCGTGTCTCTTACTCATGACTTTAATTCCAATAGATCTCCTTTATCCCATATGAATTTGTTGTTGATAGGGATTTTGTTTGTAAAGAACTTCAGATAAGTGTGTGTTGAAAGATGCTCCCATACAGAGTGTTCTGTTTAGGAAGCATTTTCATTTTAAGGATTATCACACCACTGGGAATTCTGAGCTTTGTACACTTATAATCAAATCAACTCTGCTTCCTCTGAAAGTTTTCATCTCTCAGAAATATCCCTTTTGAGATTCATATTAGTGATTTTATCCACAGAGATTTTTTTTACAGTTAAATTAAATCTTCATGAAAGTGCTTTTTCTCACTGGAGAGAACTTGAAGGAACAGAAGACCTAATGCTCTTATATGTCCATTTGTGTGGAAAGTGCATGAGCACTGTTTGATTTCTCTGTAAGCATTCGTTACAACCAAAGTGGTGTGCTCTGGAAATAGGTAGTATCACAGAATCACAGAATTTTAGGGATTGGAAGGGACCTCTGGAGACCATCCAGTCCAACCCCCTGCCAGAGCAGGTCCACCCAGAGCGGGTTGCACAGGTACATGGCCGGGTGGGGTTTGAACATCTCCAGAGAAGGAGACTCCACAACTTCTCTGAGCAGCCTGTTCCAGGGCTCTGATAGCCTCACAGGAAAGAAGTTCCTCCTCATGTTCAGATGGAATTTCTTATGTTCCAGCTTGTGCCCATTACCTCTTGTCCTCTCACTGGGCACCACTGAAAAAAGACTGGCTCCATCCTCCCAACACCCATCCTTTAAGTACTTATAGGCACTGACAAGATTCCCCCCTCAGTCTTCTCTTCTCTAGACTAGACTCTTCTCTAGACCCCCAGCATGGGCAGTGATGAGCTGGAGGTGGTCTCTTCAGGTGCATGCGGTGCCTTCCCCCTCTGGTGACTGGTGTCCCAAAGAATTCCATAAATGGACAAAGAACCACGTTTTACTAAAAAGAAGAGACCATCAAGACTGACCATTTTGAGGGGATTTTGTTGGTGAAAACAAATTATGACTTACTATACTAACAAATAAATTTACAATTAATTACCAAATCTGTCCAAAGGAAGTTTTGTCGGGCTTTGAAAGTGTTGCATGTAAGAATAGCTGAAGTCACAGGTACGGAACTTTTCCACTTAAAAAAACCAAAACCAAACACACACCCCCACGCCCACCCTCAATCCCCAATTCCCATCTATTTATAGCTACATATAAACATAGGATTGTGTTTTTCTCATACTATAGTATTTTATAGATAACTATACCATTAATTCTTGCACGTCACCTGAAAAACAATTTAGGCTTATGAAATAAACTACACGATACCAATCAATAAGGGAAAGGACAGTTGCAAAAGAAAGAAGAAAATAAAGGAAAGGACGTAGAGATCACTCTGTGGTTAGGAGATCTTAATACCAATACCAACACTGTAAAAGTATTATTTATCCACCTAACACCACAAGCCACGTTGTACTATTTAAGTCTCTAATGGTGTCTATGCACATCCAGCCGCATAGACAATTATAATTTCCCATTATAACCATAAACTGGGATTGAACTAGTCCCTGGGATTATAACTCAAGTTGCTGTTCATTCAACTGGAGTTTGCGAAATATCTGTTTATTTTTCTGTGACACACTCTTGCCGCTCCATAGTATTTACAAATATTACATTATCCTTCTAAAATTCCACAGATTCCTTCAAAGTATAAAATTAAATAAATTGCTCATTAATTTCTCAACACCGCAGAGCTCTGAGAACCTTCAATTACCATGGGGTGTAAAAGGAGGTGAGGATAGTCAGCGTGTTTGAAGATTGAGCCCGCTAAATGTATTTGAATTTACACTGGACACGAATTTCCCTGTTGTGCAACCGACTGATCAGTGAACACATTTAAAAATATAAATGAAACCAAAAGGACAGGCATAATTCTTCTCGACGTTATTTTCTCAAGTTCTGAGGCTTGATATGATTTCATTGCCCACCTTAATCAGGACAACAAGCACTGGAAAAAGTTACACTGTCCACTTCCCTAATTGAAATTTTGCTAGATTCTCCAGAGATGTTTTCTGTAGATGAAATCCAGCTTAGGTTTCTCCCCTAGCGCTGATTAGTTTGACTAGTTTGTTGCTAGAGAACTACTCTGACTTTCAAAGTCTCCCCACAGAGGATTGAGTAGACCCTACCATGACTCTGTTCTCAGATATTTCACATGGAACTAAGAGCCAGAGCAAGTTCAAATGGCCATAAAAATATTATCAAATTTTTATTTTTCCCACCAGACTGCAGCCTGATTCATTGTATAAGACAGACAGGCTCAAGGCATCAGAGCCTGGTTAATGTCTCTTTTTACATCTACCATTGGCTGCTCACCTGGCACGAGCCAAACCCAACACTGAATATAAAATTATTAATTTTATAATGGCCTTTTCTGTGGTGTTCATCACTGAAATTGCACTGAAATGCAATACATACATGGGTTTATCCTCACAGCACCTTCACAGCACCAGAAATGCACTGGAAACTCTGCTGTCCTCATTTTGCAACAGATATCAAATACATAAAGAGAAGAACATCAAAATAATCTACTAAATTTGGGTGCTGTACCTAAGAGATTGAGTTTTTAGGATTAATAGCATTTTTCTAAAATATCTTGTTCTCAGAATACAGTTCCCACTAAAATTAGTTGCAGCTAAAAGCTCTCGGTTCCTCTGAAGATAAGAGCACAAGTTTCTCAGATTGGACAAACTAATTAAGAACGTACTGTAAAAGGTTTTGCTTTAAGGAACTACTCAGGACAACTTGATTATTTTGTAGTGAATCAAACTCTACAGAGAGACCTTAACACTGAGGCCACCTTTTCTCTACCTGGTTTGACTGTTCTTGTTCTCAATTCTTGAAGTAAATGAGGCAGAGTTTTACGTCTATACGAGGCAAGATTTATTCATCTTTTTATACACTATTGCATCATAAGGTTTGTCTAGATATGTCCGATCTAGATCTCTCTGGAATGGAAATCAAAACAATGGTAACAGCAGAAGTCCTTGGTTTCTAACTGGTAACCTATTCCAATGTGATACTTCTGCAAACTTGGAATGCTTGATTTATAGTACCCTCACTAATATTTCATTTCCCCAAAGCACGAGGGAAAAATAGCATTATTTTTCACTTAGAAGCATTACCAGCCTCCGCATAAAGGAAAAAATCGCTAGACAGTTACAGGGACTCATAACATGATGTGGCCATGGATTCCTTCTGATTAAAGAAACTGTGTTCTAGGATCATAATGAAAGTTCTAGACTCATTAAAGCCTTATCCAATGCAGTGGTCTGCTGCTCTTACTGATGAGCTTCTCTGCCTTCCACTGAACACAAAGCAAGGAACAGCAACAACAAAAACTTTATCTAATGAAAATAAAAGTTGTGTGTGTGCATAAAAATTATATCCTGACCTTTTCAATGATCAGTTTATGTCCAGAAGTATAAGATCTGATAAGGCTTATTTTTGCAATATAACTAGAGATGTTGTTATTGGTCATAAATTAATCTGCCCTTTTAAAAAATTCAGCTGTAATGTCTATATTCTATACTGTGTAAGCATTGTAAGTTTTAAAAAAGCAAAATGGCATATAACTGATGAGCTGTGCAGTTGTATTTTTCATAACATTATATTTACCACATGACTTATTTATCATTGCTTTACTACTGCATAGAATAACAGACTCTAATGCTTGATAAAATGCAAGTACTGATAAACTCATCTATGCAGTACTTGCTCCTCCAATAGGTATTACTAGTCCTATGCTAATTCCAGTGTGCTGCTAAAATTATATGATGGAAGTAATTTGGAAATTTCAAATAGCACTCATAATGTTTCAAAGATATTTTCAACATTACATGCCATTCCTTTTAGCCCAGTAATAATGGGTTGGGAAGTATCATCTGACACTTGGAGAATCTTCATGAAAGTGAAATTATGAATATAATATCTTAAGCAGTTAGCTCTGGTGCTTAACCAGACATTTCAAGTCTGAATTTTGTGCATGAGTACTAGGGTTTTTTTAATTTTTATTGTGTATGATCATGCTCTGTTCTATAGGATCAATGTTGCTTAGGTGTATCACCTTCTTTTTCTTCTCTGAACTGTGCAGAAAATATCAGTTTTGGAGGCACTGGTATAAATTTGAAGTTAAATAACCAACTTAACTGATCTACACTTCAAAAGAATTGCATCACAGGATCTTCTAAGATGGACGGGGACAGCTAGAGATCATCCAGTTTAGAGATGAGTCAGAACGTCTTCTCTGAGCCCTCCAATGGGGAAACCATAGGCCCCAGGTAAGTTGTCTTCTCTTGGTAAGGCTGAACCAAGCCTTTCAGGACAAGACCAGAACTTAGACAACCCTGTGCTTTTATTCATCAAAATAAGCATGGGAAGCTTACAGGCATGAACTCTCACCCACTGCAGGGTGTTTGTGCTCAAAGAAGGAACACGTTACCTTCTGCCAAGGAAGGGAGAGAAGGTGCGGTGCAAAACTCTACAGAGAGCCATGTGAAGGACAAACACACGGATCCCTTCCTGTGTTTTGGTGCATTTCTGTGCTGGTCTATAATAAACATCTTCTAGGCACTCATATCATGTTTTCTCATTAACATTAGACTACCTTAATTTAAGGACTGAATGCTTACAGTAATCAAAAGCAGGTGTTTTGTGATGAAAACAAAAGGTAACTAATTTGTGAGCTGATCCTATATTAACTTGCCAGACAAACTATTTTAAATAATACGTCTTCCACAATTTGTAAACAGATATAGCCAGATAGAGATAAACGCAGAGACAGTTCTTTCTTTTAGACCATTTGTGAGCTCTTCTGGCAGGGTGACACGAATGGGCTGTGTGAACAGCAGCAGCACAGCAGTAAGTAAAAAGTGTTTTCCTTCACCCGCTACCGGGGCCAAAAATGACATTTCTTTTATGTAAACGGCAGTGCTTTGCAACTGAGTAATATGCCTTGTTGATGGGCAGCTCCTTTGAAATAATTCTGGAATTAATATTAAGACAATTTGTAATAGGGTAAAAGGTGGAGTCGCAGGATGAGGATAAATTCCTGTTTCTGACTCACTATTTCTTTTCCTCAATCGAAATATATACACGGTTTCCAGATCACCTACTACTGACTGGAGACCTGCTTTTTGCCATAAAAGCGGCAGTGACGGGCTGTAGAGCTACCTGGAGTCAAGTGGGATTGAGGGTGGTGAGCACCTACATTAATTGAATTCATGGCAAGATGAGAGATTAAAGTCCTGTTTTTAATTAGGAGTAGAGTCTGAAATTCTTTATTACACGCCAAACCTCTTGCAGTGAGAAGAAATGTAATCCCATTTTATTTTAGTTTCAACTGCATAAAGTTGTTTAGGCAGAAGGATTGTAATGACTGCTGAGCATGGAGCTTCGAAAGCTGATGGTGAAGCCAGATTTTGATGTCCCTGAACTGCTTTACAGATCATTTTTAAAATGTGGCTTCGGAGATCGGTCTGTAACTCTATACAAGAGCCGCTCATGCCAGCGTGCCATCACAACAGCTCACTCCGCTCCCATTTCAAATACTGCTGTGCATTTAATAGCTTCCTGCCTGCTTTGTGTTTTTGTCCCAACAGTGATTGTATTTTAAAGCACAAATTAGCAGATTATTATTGCAAGTTCATGTGTTCAAAAAAAAAAAAAAAAAAAAGAGCATATTGGTTGAGACTTTCAAGTGGAATTTCTCTTTTCTCTGGAAAGTATACCACAGTATCTAAAAAACACACTCAGAAAATGTGTTTTACAGTGGGTCCAACTCTGCTGATGTTTAGTCCATCATTTTTCCTTCGCTGCTTCCCTGACACTTTCATGTCAGGCTGTATCCTCCCAACAATAGGATTTTTGATTAGGAATTTCTAAACTGTACGTGGAAAAAAAAATCTAGGTGGCAGAACTGATACTGGTTCCTTGGTTTTATTTATTTATTATAAATCAATTTTTAATGGTAATACACACGAGATATTATAGAGGACAAATAATAATTATATGCTACACGAATGCTAAAAACATTTGTTCAGAAATATTTTTGAAGAATAGGAATAAACAAGGCTGGTTTTAGGCAATTCCACCTTAAAGCAGAACAGACTTTGTAAAAGTTTTACTTTTTGCTTTACTTCCTATTCCTGTATAGCTTTATTTTTAATTTGGTGAGCTTAACTATGACAAACGTAAATAAAGTTCAGCCTCTTATTAAAGTTTCAGTAGCATTTGCTTTTACATATTGAAAAATAATCACCAGAAATTATAGTCCTCTGGCACAAAGTGGATATTATTGTGGACAAAATCTGTTACATGTATTATAAAACCAACCCAAAACTCTGTATGAAACGTCTTGAAAGTTAAACTCTGAAGGGAACAATAAGGCTAACTATTCCCCATATTTCAATTTCACTATATTAGTGTAAAGTATCCTAGGAGGATTCAAAGGCTTCAACTTCTTTTGCATTTGCAATTGTTATCCATAAACACACAAAAAGGGGGATATAGTTGATTTGATCCAGAGTGGATATAGATTACAAAATATGAAAACCTTTAGTTCTCTCTTCTCTGTTCGCTTAAAAATGTCTCCTATATTACACTTCTAGGTGATTTTACCTTCTCTTAACCATGCAAAAGCTATAGTGTTTCAAAGCTGCAGATTAGTGCTGGTGGCAGCTTATTCCTTTTGGTTATCTACAGCACCATCTTAGTGTCTCGAGGCATAAAAGAATATTATCTGTGTGACAGTTATGGCTGGAGCCATCTATACTGTTCATGCTATCAGCACTCAAAGAGCTCAGAATAGAAATCATTCAGTTTAAGACATCTTCTGTAGTTTCATTAAAAGCTTAAAATCATGAGGTACTGCAAGTTATGACTAAGGTTATATGAAAATTTCAGTAAATCTACAATGTGGAAAAGTCTATATGCAGTTGGGGTGGTTAGAATAGAATTGCTAATCTTTTGTAAAGGCGGTTGACCATAAGCAAGACAACCTATAAATCTGCTTTCCCTTCTTTACTTAATTTTCATCACAAATAATGTGCCACTCTGATTGCATGAAATCATCAGGAGTGTCTTCAATTACTGTGTGCAGCCTCTGATCAAAATGACTTCCCCAGTTCTCAATCTGGGGGATGATGGGGAGGGAAACGGGAGGAGGGGGTGTGTGTGGGGGGTGAGAAATGCACAGCTAGTTATGTATTACAAATGTCAGGTTACTGGGAAAGTGTATATATTCATATTTAATAATTTCTAAGCTGGAGTTGTGATTGTAATAATGGCTCATTCATATCTGCATTTCATTTAAATGCACTGTTTTGACTCACTGAACATTTGTCAAAGATATTATAGCTAAACTTTTTCACATGACCACTGAGGTAATGACAGCATTACATTACCAGAAAACTGCATGACTTGCTGATACTTCCATTTTCCTCAGCAGCTTATGAAATAATCAAAATGTGTGCATGAAATGGCGGCCTGTTCTGAATTTATTTTAATACAGATAGGCTTATACAGAGAAATGAAGAAGAGTGTAGGACCTCAGACACCAGAGACAATGACTACGCACAAAGCTGAATTTTACTAGCAGGAAAGATGGATATATGGGTATTAGACTTTTCATAGCTATAGGAAGGATAATCTTTCAATCAGATTAATGAGAAAATATATTGCATGGGCCCTACAGCACTTTTTGCTTTCCAGGCTAATACGTGATTTAAATCCCAAAAGTACATTTTCAGCATTACAATATCCTTTGATAATAATGTCGCTTGCACAAAGACAGATAAAAATAAAACAGTCCCCCTTGATTTCCCATTTTAGATTTGAAGTATATTTTCTGTTCTTTGCCTGCAATGAAGTGAATTCTATTGAGAAGAGTCACATTTAATAAGACAAAGAGAATTTTCTAATTATGCTACCTGTCAAGATTGGAATCTATGGGATTGCAACTGCAATTGAAGAAACAGAGGAAGCAATTGCATATAGTCCGGTTTACTTTGGTGTATGATTACTATTTGCACTTAGATATTGCTAAATGTAAATCAAGCGCACACACAGAAGCGCGCTTTGAGGTAAACACCAAAAGGCAAGTCACAAAATGGATTGTATAGTCCTCATTTCAATTTTCAGCATGCAATTTCCCAAGCTTTCCTAATTTATCTATAGAAAAACAGTGGAAACCTGTGAAAATGAAACCCTTTTAAATTACTCGCACTCGCACAAATATACAGTGGACCAAATGATAAATATAATTAAAGCAGGAATTACTAATGGAATAAGAATGTATACGCATAATTATGCTAGGTTAAGCATTTATGCATCTTTCTGGAGTAAAGCAAGTACTGTAGCAGGGAAGAAAAACAAAAGCCAATTAAAATTAATGCAATAGGGAAAAAAATACTCCTCTCCATATGGTTTCTTATCATTCTTACCTAGTTCATATTAGAAACATGCAAAACATTAAGGAAAATCTCGCTGTTATAAATGGAGCCCTGAAAGTTATCATACGCTGTCCTTCCAGGGTCTCTGGGGACCTGTTCAATGTGCCCCATCAGACATTACTCTTATTTGCAGCATCGCAATCTTGGAAACACTATGGCACATTAGACAAGGAAAATAAATATTGTGTTCTTGATGGTTTCCTTCATATTACAAGTTTACACAAATCCATGGCACACAATCAATTATTATAAATACTTTATACAAATAATAAATTAGTTCTTTTAGTGCCTTCATCACTTTTTTTTTATTAAAACAATATCTGGTAGGACGATGCAGATTATCACCCCAGGTAAAAGAATCGTTATAATATAAGCCTTTTTTATTGCTTTTTTAATGATGGGTGTGTGAGTTTATATATATATTTGTGTTTGTTTATACACACATATGTAAACACACACACACATATATTTATGTACATCTCCCTTAAATCTTCTAATGCAAAATATGCTTTATTTGGTACTGAAACACAATTGGAACCTATTTTGTCTCATTTGTTTTCATGCAAGTTGCAAACTGACTTTTCAGCTATTTTGGTTCACATCTCTGTTTAGTCTTTTCAGGGGTGTTTAGTCAGAGGGGGAAGAAAGATGGCTACATCACTTTATTTGCCTTAAAAACATTTAAGCTCTGTAGATGTTTTTTAATAACTCCCAAGTGGTGTCTTTTTGAGCACTACTATCAAATATCTTATTACTAAGCTACAGCTTTAAACATTTACAGTAGGAAGACTACTAAAAATTCATAAATGATTTGAGCATTCTAGTCTGGCTCAGGTTTCTGAATGCATAAATATGCAGCAATACCCAGTTCCAGCCCAAATATTTGGTGTCATCATCCACCCATATGACAACAGCAAAGCATAAAATTCATAGGGCTGCAATCTCCTTTCACATACGTACCACAGGAGCTTCAAAATTTTGAATTATAGCTATGTTAGACAGGCTGCTAACAGCCTCGGTGATGGGCTGCTGCTCTGCCAAGATTCTTCCACCTCCAACTGGTGTTACCACCTCCACGTGTCTTCCACATTACTAATTGGTCACCCAAACAGGAGACGATATGACCACAAGAAGATTAATTCAGTTTA
Source organism: Numenius arquata (assembly GCF_964106895.1). Lineage (NCBI taxonomy): Eukaryota > Metazoa > Chordata > Aves > Charadriiformes > Scolopacidae > Numenius > Numenius arquata. The sequence continues at coordinate 1,658,779 of NC_133579.1, forward strand.
AATGCCTTCTGTGGGCCAAAATTGTATGCGGTAGGAAAATTATGCTGACCCTATGAGCCTGAGATAGGGTAGATCTTTTCTGGCTTCACCGTTGTCCTTTCAAAGGGACGTGGAAGGTTCGTGCACTGAGCTTCTTGCCCTCTGTCACTTCTGAAGCCTCCTCTCCTTCATGCGCAGATCAGAGGGATTTTTGTACCTTGCCACAAAAAAAAACCCACCCATGAAGTGACCTCAAAAGGAAACGTTGAGGGCAGGGTTGCAGAGCTTAGAGCTTCACAGAAATGTGAGAGAATGAGAAGGTGCTTTTTAATGTGCTTCCCCACTCCTAGTTGTCCATGGAAGAAGGTCTTTTTTTTGTCTTTTTTTTTTTTTTTTTCCCCCCTGATGATGAGTTGATTTCTGTGGCCAATATGTCTATGTATTCCATTCAATGGGCAGGCAAGCCATTCACTTTCCTCAGGATTTCTGAGCCTGCCTCTCAAGAGGGCTGGTGGGAGATACTCCTGTCATCTGCAACACCACAAAAAAAGTAGAATGGAGTCATTCAATGAACTGCTGCTTTTTTTCCATGAGAATTCCTTTGGGATTCTATGAAGGCTCTGTAAATCCGAACGTGGTGAAGATTAGGCCCAAGATTATCCTTCTACGTGGTTCTGCAGAACACTTTGTAGCTGCAGCTGACAATTCCTCAGCCCCTCTCTTGAATTACATGTGGACATGTGTTTTTCACACTGTTTGCCTCAAATTCACCATTTCACAGGGACATACAACTCAGTGCATTGTACCTTGCAAAGGAACGTTTTGGGAAGCAGCTGTGAAGATATCACCACTTACATCAAGGCAAGAAGAGCTGCCAGTCATGCCCAAGGTACAGCAATATTTTCATTCTTAAAGAACGGCTGTGCTGATTGCACCGCAGTGGAGGAGGAATAACCCCAGTATACAGCTTACATACCAGTTTGTTATATTCGTGCGGCTTTTTAGGAATCATTAGAATGAAAGGCACTATGAAATGCAAGGTATTATTAAAAAGTAGATACAAAAAATTAAATAAAGGTCAGATAAACTGAGGCAGATCCCGTAGCTATTTCTAGCCACGCAAAAGGAAAGGGCACTGAGCAGATTACCTCCCACTGAGCCTGCCTTTCAGGTCCTGTGTCCTGAATGTATTCAGGATTAATTCTCTACTTCAAAAGAGGTGGTACTGTTTGCATAGCAACACATTTCCTTCCTGCTCGCTGTACACACCCTTTGATACCCTGGCGGGACTCTTTGCAGCCAGCAGTCTGCTGGGGAGCCAGCAGTCCCTCCCCAGCGCCAGCGCAAAAGAGTCATCAGAGTAAACACAGCAGCCTTTCCTCAGACCACCAGTCACCTCAGGCCTCAGCCTCACCTTTGCAGAGAGCTCTTCCATCTTCTTTCTTCTACTCCACATGCGAAAGTGAATGGTGTTTTCTACTCGTGGAAATAAATTAAACAGTATTGCAAAAGTTTGGAGTGATCTTTTCCACCATGGCTGCAGAGGAGCTGAGATTTGCTGTCCTTGGACTAGCTATTGAGTCAGTTGTTCAAACCTCCCAGTTTGCTCCAGGCTTTACTTCTGCATCATGCTACTTCTGCTGTCACCAGCAGGTTGAGAGAGCTTATTCTCCCCCTCTGCTCTGCCCTGATGAGGTCCCATCTGGAGCACTGTGTCCAGTTCTGGGCTCTGCAGTTCAAGAAGGACAGGGAACTGCTGGAGAGGGTACAGCAGAGGGCTACAGAGATGATGGGCCTGGAGCATCTCTCTTAGAAAGAAAGGCTGAGGCACTTGGGTCTTTTTAGTCTAGAGAAGAGAAGGCTGAGGGGGGATCTGATCAATTGCTGATCAATACTGAAAGGGTGGGTGTCGAGAGGGTGGAGCCGGTCTTTTTTCAGTGGTGTCCAGGGACAGGACAAGAGGAAGTGGGCACAAGCTTGAACATAAGAAGTTCTATCTGAACACAAGGAGGAACTTCTTTTCTGTGAGGGTGGCAGAGCCCTGGAAGAGGCTGCCCAGGGAGATGGTGGAGTCTCCTTCTCTGGAGACATTCCAAACCTACCTGGACACGTTCCTGTGGAACCTGCTCTAGGTGGACCTGCTTTGGCAGGGCGGTTGGACTAGATGATCACCAGAGATCCCTTCCAACGCCATGTGAGAGGGAGATTTAGATTAGATATTAGGAGGAAATTCTTTACTGTAAGGGTAGTGAAGCACTGGAACAGGTTGCCCAGGGAAGTTGTGGCTGCCCCATCCCTGGAAGTGTTTAAAGCCAGGCTGGATGGGGCTTTGAGCAACCTGGGCTAGTGGAGGTGTCCCTGCCCATGGCAGGGGAGTTGGAACTCGATGATCTTTAAGGTCCCTTCCAACTCTAACCATTCTATGATTCTATGTGATTCTGTGATTCTGTGATCATGACACTTCCCTGGTCTAATGACTTCAGTGTCCACCTCTGATCCTAGTGGCAAAGAACAATTTGGACATTATAAACCTGATCTCTTTGAGCAGGTCCAGGTACCTGCTCAAGCACCTGAATATATCTACTGGTTTTGGCTGCGATAGAGTTAATTTTCTTCATAGTAGCTTCTATGTTGCTATGTTTTGGATTTGTGACCAGAACAGCGTGGATAGCACAGGAATGATTTAGTTTTTACTGAATGGTGCTTATACAGTGTCAAGGCCCTTTCTGCTCCTCAGTGAACAGGCTGGGGCTGCAGAAGAAACTGGGAAGGGACACTGGTGGGACAGTTGACCTCAACTGACCAAAGGTATATCCCACACCGTAGGGCGTCATTCTCCGCAATAAAAGCTGTGGGGAAGAAGGAGGAAAAGAAGGACATTTGGTGTGAAGGCATCTGTCTTTCTAAGTAACCATCACATGTGATGGAGCCCCATTTTCCTGGAAATGGCTAAACATCTGGAAAGCAGTGAATTAATTTCTCAGTTTGCTTTGCTTGCACATGTGGCTTTTTCTTTCTTTTCTTTCTTTTTTTTCTTTGCCGTCTTTATCACAACCTGTCATTTTTCTCGCTTTTAGCCTTTCAATTCTCTCCCCCATCCCACTGCGGGGGGGAGTGAGCGAGTGGCTGCTTGGGGCTGAGCTCCCCACCGGGGCTAAACCACAACACTGCACTACCATAATGTGCCTTACTTTGTATCTGTCAGCTCATTACCCCTGTGGTAGGTGCTGTGACATCATTCCATGGCAATTAACATGTGATTTAATTACTTACTCTGTATGACATCATTCCTGGAGTAAGCCTTCCAAATTTCTGTTGAGAACATATTAAAAGGGAAGGGTGTTCAGCCCTTCCCAAGGGACATGGCATAATGTAAGATCAAATTTGGAAAAACAAGGTTCTGATGCCTCCTCCCAAAGCTGTAAGGACATGGTCAGCTGTACAAACCAAAAGACACAATCTAAGAAGTCAAGCACATTTAATTTTCTAAATTTTTAATTTTCATAAATTTTTTTAAATTTAATTTTCAGGGGTAAAGTGATTTCTCCATAGATAGAAGTTTCAAAGAAGAAATCTTAAACCTCCAGAAGGATGCAAGCTGTAGTTCTGGCACATACTGGCATTTCTTTCCAACAGTGATTTAGGAGCAGCATGTGGCTACTTCTAATTGAGGACCAAATTTTTTTCAAAAGCATTCATAAAAATGAATGGTTGAAATATCTCAAGAAGCAGACTACCTCCTGCTCTCTTCCCTTCCACCCCACACCCCTACATTATGCTAGCGCTCTATAAACCAGCAACGTAACAAGTCCTTTTTTTGACAACAAAACTGCTTTTGTGAAGAAACACATTCATTTGCAATCCTAATGAACTGAAAATGCTGACTCCGCAAATATGTGAAGTGCTGTGTATCCCTAGCAAGAATTTAAAATAGTAAGAAATGACCCTTACTATAGCACCAACTAATTGGTTTATTGCCCTGACGAGCTAGTGACAAGAAAAGCAGTTGGTAGCAGTGCCTTCATCACAGGGTATTCTAAGAAATAACTAATTTAAACCTTCTCAAACACAGACACAACCTGCTCCACACGGGAGCGTATCTCCAGAGGGTTCATTAAGTTACTGGCAATCTAGATTTTGGAAGCAACAACTAAACACTACATCTCTGTTCTAGTCTTTGCTATACAATTGCCTGAAGACCTATAGGTTCAATGAATTGGGGGGGGGGGGGGGGCGGGGGGGGGGAGGAAAGAATTGCAAACTGTCCCTGAATATAAAAAAATAAAGAAAGTACAAAATTATATTCAGCTTCAAATGCAATAGCTGGGAAAAGATTGTTTCCTTTAGTACTTTTAGAATAGCTCCATACGACATTGCAGAAAAAAGTTGCTTTTCTTCTACATAGGAATAAATAATCAGAAGTGGAGTCAACACTACGTTTTATCAGGAAATAATAGGGGATTGCTAAATTTCTTTCATGCTTGTTTATGTTTCTGACTCCTGTGGCCTGTAAAATTCCTTTTGAGCCTCAGATATCTCTTAAACAGAGAGGAGAGTAAGTAGTTAACTTGTGTTCTGCTGGACAGAGGTGTATTCCTGGTGGTTTTTTGACTGTTCTCTATCTTGGGCCTGCAAAGGAAGTGCACAAGAGATCTGTGCCGTGTTTTGATCCCAGAATGTTGGTGCATGCCTTGCTGACTTTAGTTTACAGGGTTTCATTTCTCCCTAGTATTACTTTGTGATTTTTTTGGTTCAAACGAACTCCCTCAAAAAGTAAATCTTAGCCAGAATTGCAATTTTGGGTCTTTTACAATAAAAGCTCCAAGGCATTTGCAGCATTTAGGCGGTTTCCACCCAAACCCATAAATTAGATGTTATACTCAATCCAGGTTCATGAATCTGTGGTTTGCAATGACACTTGAAACCAGGAAAATGTATCTGTTTCTGAGCTTTACTTTTAAAGTTTTGTACAGCTCTCTATAATACTGTTGACAGCTATTTAGATATCACTGGATTTAAATGTTTGCTTTAGAAAATCACATTGGGAGAATTTTGGTTTGTAAATGAAAGCTGGTTCAGAGCTCTGTCCTATTTTTGCTAAAGTTCAAAAGGGAAAGGATAAATTGTTCTAGTTTTAAGCCGTTTCAGCGTCTAATGGAACAGTACAAATGGAAAAGGCCCATGTTCCTGGAGCAGAAGGGTCTGAGTTACATTCCCAGTACAGCCCGTGTGCGGATTACATGACAGCTGTGGCGTCTGCATTTACACAGTCACAAATCATTTACGAGACTGACAGTTGTGCCACAGTTTGTGGTTTTCTCTGCCACCAATTGAACTAAAATATCTCAAAGGGAAAGGTTAATGCACTATACTACTGTGCTTGGCATCCATTTGAATATTGAAAAGTCTCTGCTGTACTAATGCATAAAAATCAGCCAAACCAAAGTACAGTAAAGAGCAGAAATCTCTTCCTGAGGCTGAATCCTGTAAAAGTGCTCGTCTCTGTTACTTGCCGTTGATCCATACTCTCTCTCTAGGAAAGAGGGAAAAAATGGTCTCTTCTAAGTGTGTATTTGCCAATTTTACTGAAATGAAGGGGCAAGAGGTCTTGAAGATCATAAAATCATAGAATCTTAGAATCATAGAATAGTTTGGGTTGGAAGGAATCGTAAAGATCATCCAGTTCCAGCTCCCTGCCCCGGGCAGGGACACCTCCCACCAGACCAGGTTGCTCAAAGCCCCATCCAGCCTGGCCTTGAACCCCTCCAGGGATGGGGCAGCCACAGCTTCTCTGGGCAACCTGGGCCAGTGCCTCACCACCCTCACAGCAAAGAATTTCTTCCTACTACCTAATCTAATCTCCCCTCTTTCAGTTTAAAATCATTAACCCTTGTTCCATGGCTCCCTTCCCTGATCAAGAGTCCTTCCCCATCTCTTCTATAGCTCTTTTAGGGACTGGAAGGGACTGTAAGGTCTCCCCAGACCCTTCTCTTCTCCAGGCTGAACAGTCCCAATTCTCTCAGCCTGTGATACATAAGTGTCCTCTATCCCCTTCCAGCTGGCCAAAATACCTCATACATAGAGTGGGTGTGCAGAAGATGCTGTCTCTTTGCAGCCCTTAGGGACAGGAGATGACTCTCCACTCCAGGAGCCAGGAATTGCCTTCAGTGGAGGGCAGGGAGAGGGGTGGCATAAAGGCATTACTCCACCGGGACTCCCTTGAAGAAAACTGGGTGAGTCATTCAAAGTGTGAAGAGTTATTTATATATAATTAAAAGACAATGTAATTCTATTCTTTCTGATTTGTGCCTTCAACGAAAAGTGATGCCTTTTGCTCTGGACAGTGTTCATGCCTAGCCATAGGCTTTTTCCCATTACAAGTTAGTTAGACGCATATTGGACAGAGTATTGGTAATTATTTTAAAAATACTTTTTACTTAGGTATGTAACTTGGGTTTTCAAAAGCATCTAAATCACTTGCAGAGTTAATGGGACTGAGGCTTATAGGAAGTTACAAAGGTTCGGAAAAAGGTACCCTATATGTGTAAGAATATCCATACGTGTATTACTTCAGATGGAAATCTATTTTTATCTGGTTTATCTTTTTTAATCTGTATTTTACTATCAGAAAAGTTCTTGACTAAAAAGACCAGTCTGTAAATTGCCATTCGCTTCTTTCTTCCTGTTCTCAACTGAACAGATTGATGAGTTTTCACTCAACCCCATGGACCACTCCTGGTGAAGCTCCTGTGTCGGGGATATCCCTCTCTCCAAACCTCATACCCTGAAGAGATGACCTTACAGGAACCTTGCCCCTTTTTTGTTCTGACAAAGTGAGATACATCCCCTTCCCTTCCGTCCTGGGCACATTCTTAACTCCTGAGAAACATGTTTCTTAAATTAGATATAAACACAATATTGTTCATTCATATGTATCCTAAATGCATAAACTTTTAAAAAAACTGCTTTCTATAATAAGTAGTTTAGCAAAAAATGTTGTTTTTCTTATGCAACTATTCTAATGTAAGTAACTGAATTAACAAGCTACGAGGAGAACATGCATTAAAATATTTACTGTCTACAATTACTTAATTCTTTCTGACTGAACAATACAATCTATTATTAAAACTACATATTTGATATGCTTTCTTATTCCACTTCTATTATTCCAAATGTTTTAATGATGGTTTTACAAGGAATAAAAATACACTCAATGAGAAAAATGAGATTAATTTGATTCCTAAATGAATTAAAAGAAAAAAACATTTATAGAATTTTCACCTAATGTATTATGCATGAGTTATCATTTCCAACATCTCAAGAGTTTGAAAATTGCGAAGAACCAGAAATGTTGAAAAGAAACTTCTTATGACACGGTTTACATTTGACACTCAAGAAGAGAGATCAGACATGAAACTCAGACTATGGTTTTTTTTAATTTTTCATTTTTTAAAGTTTGAGGTGGTACTATTAGTGCATCAGAATATGAAGCAGATATCCTTTTGGACAGATGGGAAAGAGCTGGAATTTCCAACAAAATAATGTAAAATTTTCCATTCTTCATCACAACACATCTCTCCTTTCCTCATAAATAGATTTTGAGGACACACCATTGAGAATGAACCATTCAGCTTTCCTCAGATGGACAGTCGTGTGCTGTTGCTTTCATTTATCTGCATCCGCGAACTGAGATTCAAGCAACCACTTTCTGGGTCCCAGCATCCATGGTCAATGCTGACATCCGTGAGTTTGACCAAATTTGCTTCGAGTCTTTCTTCTGGAGGTGTTCCATTTTGCTCAAATATTCATTACAGCAAAACTCAAAGCTGGAATTCCTAAATCACAATCACAAACAAGCACCTTAATCCTCTGGTTGTGGAGTTATTCACCCATTTTCGGGCACAATGTCGGCTTTCCACATAGAACGTTTTCTCATAAAAGAGGATGTGAGAACTGAGGACATAACGGAGCTGTAGAGCAGATGAGATTCAAGTCACTGCCCTGTATCCAACAGAACCAGATTTCAATGAGCTCTTCTATGTTCTTGATAATCAACATGTGGTAGGCTAAGCTGGTATGCACATACTGTCTCTTATGTCTTGACCAAAACCTGACATTCTAGATTCTATTCAGGGCAAGGGCCTGAATATATAGTCAGCTCACAGGTGAAAGGAGGTGGGAGCCCCTGACAAGGCTCTTCCTACTGTAGCAATCACAGAATCACAGAATTGTAGGGGTTGGAAGGGACCTCTGGAGATCATCCAGTCCAACCCCCTGCCACAGCAGGGTCACCCAGAGCAGGTCTCACAGGAACGGGAACCCCAGGTGGGTTTGAATGTCTCCAGAGACGGAGACTCCACCACCTCCCTGGGCAGCCTCTTCCAGGGCTCTGCCACCCTCTATGTAAATACGTTTTTCTGTGCGTTCAGACAGAATTTCCCATGTTCCAGCTTGTGCCCGTTGTCCCTTTTCCTGTCACCGGGCACCACTGAGAAGAGCCTGACCCCATCTCTGAGTGTTTTGTGAGTGAAAAGATTTTGACCTGATAGATTTTTACCGAAGTGAGTCTAGAAAGGGAAGAATGCCATGAACCTGGTCTCCTGGATAGTCCATGGAAGAAGAAAGGCACTTCCAGAGAACAATTCGGATTATGTTCTGGAGGGGCAACCTTTCCCCATGAATTATAGAAGGACTTTGGGACAACTTGACTCTTCAGGTAGTTGTCTTGGTGAGATTCCTAAAACTGTATCAAACGAAACTGAGCCTCATGCGAAATATCCGAAACATTCACCAGCGTTGGCTGTTTTGCATTCAATCTCACATTCTCATCTTCAGCAACTCTTTAAATGCCTTACTGTCTGTGAAAGCAAATGAACATATTTCCATTTCACAGCATGAGGAAGAACACACTGAAACCCAATGCACAAAATATTCTTTATTAGGAAGAGTTTAGAAAAAATTTTGGCTACAAGGAAGATGCAAATATCAAAGAGAGCTAAGGAAGTCCCCATCATGTGATCTCCTCATTAATGCAGATTGCAGGAAACTTTATCCTGTATTTTTCAATAAAAAATGGGCAGTGGTTAAAGAAGTGACTGAAATGTGTTATATGAGGTACCTTTGAGATACACAGCACCTTCATAATGGAACACCAGCCCCAATATCATAAATAATAAGAATTTTTACACTTCTTACTGTGTTTTGTGGAGGAAAGGGTTTCAGGGCAGCTGAAATAGTTCTCCATTTCTCCCTACTCATTTAAACAAACACATATTTCAAAACACTGTCTTTTGTCTCTCTTCATTTTGAAAAAAATCAGAATATCACTAAGTAGAAAGGAATAATAAAGAAATTCATTTGTATAGTTGCAATAAAAGACTCATGCCGATTTCTGAAGCATTGCTATTGTCTGCAGTGTGATGCTAGTTTTGTAATTACAGAAATGCAACAATAGGGGGGTTGTGCAATTTTCGGAGAATAAGGTTCTGCATAAAAATTCCAGCTGTGAACATGTGATCAGTCCTTTTATGGACAAAAAAAAAAAAAAAAGACACTTCCTTGTATTTGCATTCAATTTCTATGTGCATCTACAGTTCCCTCACATCCTCTACAAACTCATCTGTGTAGTTATTCCTTTTCTTTAGGCACAGAGCATAATGCCATGGAAAAAAAAAATAAAAAAATGCACAATACACTATTCTTGCTGAGAGGTTTTGTGATTTAAGACCAAAGTGGAAAGAAAAACCAGGTAACAGCGAAACTCGAAAATTAAATAATAAAGAGAATTGTGCATTAAATGGGCCAATTTGAAATATTCCATATCTTAGTATAATTAAAATTTTACATATAATGATACAACCAAAATCCACCAGCACTTTTTTTCTTCTAGTAGAAACAGCTGATTAGAAAAATAATTTAAGGTGAAACTGGGAATTTTTTTTCCTTTTTTTAAAAAAAAAGAAGCCTCACAATCATTTATGGAACACTTCAAAACAGCTATAAATGAAAATGAATTAAAATGTATATATCATCTGCTGTTCTTTCCATCATGAGAAAATTTTCAGGTAGCCAACTGTTTTGAAATAAAATTCCCTGCAGTTGCTATAGTGATGATAATAAAGTTCCTGCCTCAATTTACGTGATAGAGGTTCCTAGCAGAACACTTGAAAAGGTAAGCTAATCATAATGAAGATGCTGCTAGTTCTCATGCTCAGAGCAGCCTCCTTGAATTTAGTTCACAATTACAGGCCTCCTCCATTGTTGTCAATTTTGTTATATGTACATTATCATAATCTTTCTCAATGTGGCAGTAACAAATGATGCGGCAGAGACAGAACCGCTCTTTCTCCGGGTTAAGTCGGTGGACAAAGGATGCACAAGTTTGCTGTAATAAACAATGACTGAATCCAATATATTTCTCTATTAGCTGTTTTTTCCCATTACAAATCTTTGTTTTTCTAACCATGTAATGACAGTATATTTTTTGCTTCTACGGTACATATTGTTCGAGTCTCGTCTTATCTCGGTGTTGATGCAAACTAAATAGCTTTAAAGCAGACAGTTACCTGTCAAAATGGATGAGTCATCAAAGCAATGTCAAAGATAAAACATTATTGCTCAGATGTATGTTCTACTGCAATAATTTTGTAAAATAACATAATTTACTTTAAAACATTTGTGAAGCTAAAATAGCTCCCCTAATAGCTGGTTTAGAAGAAAAATATGCAAAATAGCTGACAAAAAAATGGAATGTCATTAAATATTATTTAGATAAATAAGATAAAATAGAAATATTAAATCTGCCAAAAACTAGGACTAATCATTGTGAAAACAATGTTTTAACAAGGCACTTCTAAAAATACCCATTATTTGCAATTGTGATGTAACTATATATATATGCATGTTTCTGTGAGAGAGTCTCTATGTATTTTGATGTCTCTGTGTCACTGTCATTAAAGATATATGAGCTCCCCTTCTTCTGCTACTTTATTGCTTACGTATGTATCCTGCCCGCCAATAAGGAAAATATTTTATTTCTTTAAAAAAGAAGATGTTTGAAATAAAATAATAATAAAAAAGGCTAAACACAAATTAAAATCCAGTAAGGTCTAAAGCTTGGTGTGCAAAAGCACAAATACTGTGATGAGGATATGTCGCGTAATGAGAGATCAAATAAATTAATGAAAGAGCCTGCCAAAGTTAATGGGCATGATGTCAGTAAGCTTTTAATTAATAACTTTCATTATTTTTAAAGTCCTTTACAGCTGGACTCCTAAGGAGTCAGGGCTCTGACAACCAAAGAGCAAAGCCAGTTATGGTAATTTTTTTCCATGGACTAAAATCCTTATCCCATCTAAAGCCACATTCTCAATAACAGCATATGTTCTTTGGCCAAATGTGTGAAGCCTTAATCTGACCAGTGACATTCAGGTCAGGAGTACACATATGGTATGCCATACTGACTCAATTAACCATCCATCAATTTAATTGCATAATATATCAGAAGATGTATTCCACTACTGCTTACAGTCAGACGCAGGCAAGGAAATAAATAAGACAAAGCAACAATTTTCTGTTGTTTGTTTACCTTAACGGGAATACTAAGTAGAAACAATAATATATTTTATAAAGTATTTTTGTTCTTGGAAAAAAAAAGTTTTTGACAGCTAAAATGATCAGAGGCTGCTAGTTTTAGAAATGATACTTCTTGTAATAAGCAAGCGTAGGTGGAAAGCACACCTTACAAGAAAATTACAGCGCTTCCACTGATTCTAATCACATTAATGTAGGGATAAGGGAAAAAGAAGGTATATTATTTAAACATTATGTAAATTATGAAGAGAGTTAACACATTGCAAACTTATAAGTAGTGACATAGTTGAGTTGATTTATGCAATCACTCCAGACATCAAATCCTTCTGGAATAATATACATGACAAAAAATGACAACATGGTGACAAGTTCAAAAAGAAGAAGGAGAAGAAGAAGGAGAAGAAGAAGAAGAAGAAGAAGAAGAAGAACAAGAACAAGAACAAGAACAACAAGAAAATTAAGCTTATATTTTAAGTATTCTAGGGCAAAACCTTGGAATATTAGAAGTCAAACATAAAGCCTTGTGAGCTGAAATTGACTGAAAGACAGAGATTTCAGACTCTGGTGGGTATCAGTGTTATCTGAAATTCCCTCTTCAGAATTTGCATTGCTTTTAATCTGCTCATTTCAAAACTAGGCCTTGAAGGTGCATGTCAACACGTGTGCAACATTTAGAATTTTGTAAGCATAAGTTCATTTTTTGACCTTCATCTGCAACCCTGCGTTGCAGCCACTGTAAATTCTGACCCTCATTTGCTAAGTCTGTGAGTATCGCAACCAGTGTAGGGACCACAGGTCATAATACTTTTTAAAATGTCTTTATTGTACACAAATCAGTGCCATACTGCTGAAATGTCTTCCTCTTGAGGTTGGAAATCATTCCAGTGTGATATGTCTTCTCAGACGAGCAGTTGTTGCCTAGAATTGGATCTCACCTTCATGGTTTTTTCCTCCTGTGGACAAATGCCCAGTTTGGTGTGTTTTGCCTCATATTCCCCCAAAATATCGAGACAGCTTTCTGTAGTTACTTCTCTCTACAACGAAAGAGGACATTAGACACTTAGACGCTCACAAAGTCCAGAATAATGTGATCATGTCACCTCTAAAAGTTCAGCAGCAATATTAAAGCACTTTTTAATACAACACTTTGGAAAGAGACAGGGAAAACCGCTTCTAAAACCCATGCTCTGGTGTATTTTTTTGAGCAAAAACCATAAGCTTTGCAATATAGTATTTTTAGATTCTATGAGTCATCACAAGCACAGGGTAAATAATACAGCTCCTGCGGAATGGAAAAATAATAATTCAGATGAAACAGTGGTTGGGACAATCTGGGATCTCTCTGGCCTGGGCCATGGAGCCAGGGAGATGCTGCCAGACTGGACACACTGGTCTCCATGGCCCAGGGTGTCCCACAAATAAAAGTGCTACTCAAAGGCACAGCCCCCAGCCACAGCCAGGTAATGAGAGTCTGTCCCCATGCCACGAATCACACGTTTCTCCCTTGAAAAGGTCTCACACATTACAGAAAGCTTCTGTTGGGTACCACACATCTGTACATTTGACAACAGGCAACCAATTAGAAATTAAAAGTACTTGACCTTGTTCCCATGGATTTGGACAATCTGAGACCGAGTGTTGAAGGAAAATCTCCTAAACTTGTTTTTCTTTAAAGAGGTTTGCGGGCTGCATTGCAGGCAGAGCATACGAAGATTAAGGTTGGTTCCTGAAATAACAATAGATGTTTAATCAAGGAACAGAGAACAAATCTCGACACCGAAGGTGTTAACTCATGTCTGCCAGCAAATTGAAAAGGCAACTGCTCCAGTTCTCTGTGTTTCCCTTTTCTGAGGTTACTGTCCTCATTGTAGTAATGGTTGAAGGGGACACATGTAGACATGGCACTTCAGGGCATGCTCTAGTGCCCGAGATTGTTGGTTTGTGTCTGTTTGTGGGTGGGGTGGTGTGTGGTTGTGGGTGTTTGTTTTGGTTTGGTTTTGGTGTTTGGTGTTCTGGGATTTTTTGGGTGGTTTTTTTCTTGTTTTTGTTTTGGTGGGTTTTTTTGTTTGTTTGTTTGTTGGTTTTTTTTGTTGGTTGGACTCGATGATCTCAGAGGTCCCATCCAACCAAAAATATTCTGTGATTCTGTGATTTTAGCCCTTGCCAGACTCTGCCACCTAAACCCAACCTGAACAGAAATCAGCTCTGACTTATTCCTAGTTGGTGACTCCGGCAGTTTAGAAGGTGCTACAGGGCACCCATGACTCATGGGCTTCAGCTTCTGGAGGAGGCTGGAGCAGCAGCTGTCGAGGGAACTATTTTATCAAACCTACTCAGAGAAATGAATAGCACAGCTGTCGAATCACACACATCTAGTAGTCAAATTAATATTTTTATCCAGGAATATCTAAGAAAATCAGAGGCTGCAGTTTTTCTCCGGGAAACATCCATTTACTGAAACAAACATATTCATAAAAATCAGCAGTTATTCAAGGCCAGCTCAGGAAGAGAAAAAAAAGAATATTCTCTTCACAAGAATTATTGTTGCAAATCATTCCCTCTCTTTTATTACTACTCTGATTTTAATATAGCTCGTGGATTTAATTATCCAGTTCAGGATATATTTGTAAAGTTATAAAAAATTGAAAGTACTATAAAATTAATAGTTATTACGACTAATCCATGATTAATACACTAGCTGATAGTTTTTACATGTCCCAGAATAGCAGTTTATAGAATATAATTTCTGAAGTCCAGTTAGAGATTGAGCCAATTTTCCGACAAAGCCACCAACCTGCCACCAGTTCTTTTTCCTCGAAACGCCTATGACTGAGGTGGTGGTGGGGCAACCTTGAAATCAGAGCAGCAGTCATCCTTTTACCCCAAAAAATCACAGTGTCACTTAGCCCAGGAAGCTCCTCCATTGCGTTGTCCGAGGCCAAAGGGCCTGATGTAGCCCACAACCCTCAAATTCGGTTCTTGCCACATCCCGCTGCTGCGTGGGAATCTATTTTAAACCACCGTGCACTACGGAAGCCTCGTCTTTGTACTGGTATTAGGCGCTGTCATAGCAGGAGATGATGTGACAGGAGCATATATTGATTTAGAATTCGTTGTTCTCCTTTTAAGATGTAGAAGCTGACTAAAAAGAGCAACTAAGGGGATCCTGCAAACAAACAACACATGTTTTGGGTCAAGTGATACTCTTAGGAGGCACAAAAACAGTATTTTAAGGTTTTGTCTGGGGAAAAAAAAAATAATAAAATTTTGGAAGGGCATGGAAAGGCAGGATACTAGAGAAACACGTTAATTGGGATATAAATTAGAATTACTGCATCTAACAGAGAGAACTGCTCTTCAGAAGAGGGAGGTGTGTAATCAGGTTTATAACGAGACGCTCATCGAAATGGACCCAACAAACACGGGCAAACAACCACGCTCCGCAGCCAGTCTCACAAGATCGCACTCTAAATAACTCATCCACACACCAGGCAGCTCATGGGGTTTTTTTGTAGCGTTTTAGTTTGGCTTGGCTCGGGGTTTCTTATTCTAAACAAAAGATTGATGCATTACAAACAGGCAAGAGTCTGGATAAATGAGATCTGATGTTTATTCATGACAATTTTAAAAAATGTTCGGATAGTAAACAAAACTTAATTACTTTAGAAAGACATAAAATCTGCTGATATAGGATATAATGCTAAATAATAATCACCAGAAAGCCATCTCATTATTATTGGTTTTGTGTTTGATATGGGTTTGGCCCAAGGCAAAGCCCAGGGCTTTATTTATTTAAAAGGGTACGAAAACAAGGCAATATGCATGTTTCATATTAAATATTGTGATGGCACTGCACCATGTGAAATGCAATGAGAGTGCAACATTGTGAAGCACCGAGGAGAATTTAAAAATTTATATTTTGTTGTACTTTTTCTCAGACATGAGTAGACTTTCCGAGGGATTATGGGAATTCTAATAGCCACTCTGGTGTGGTAATTTATTATAATCTCACAGCAAAAAAGAGTACATCTACACATGTAATATACACACACACTCCACATCTGCAGCTACGTCTGATTTTCCTATTAGGTTATCTGCAATTTTTTTAATTGCAAACTCTGATGAGTTTAAGTCAACATATTTCCTTACAGCTCCTTCTGCTTGTCAGCTGTAGCTGGATTGATAAAATGCAAATGAACAAATCATTAACGAGTACTGGTTATGAATCTCTCAGGCAGTTCAGGACCCTATCAAATCCTGCACCTATTACTTTGTGTGATTGATGTACTATTGTAAGTGATTGTTCCTGATCTTATTAAATCTTATTGATTTTTTCCCAGTTTCTATTTTATGCAGGACCAGGCTTGGACTATTATGAATGTTGCTGAACACTGTTAATCAAGCTTACACAGCTATTTTGATGGCAAACAATTAGAACTCTGAAGCAATACCTTGCAATTAGCTTCAGGGATATGGACCTCAGCACCGTAATAATGAAAGAGACCTTCTCCTTCAAGCAAGGTAATGAGATTTACAATTATGACCCAAAATAACCTCTGAGAAATAACCAATCTGCAGACATAGATGTGTTTATCAATAATTTGTGCCCTTTTTATGAAAATGTATTTTTAATTTTTTTTCTTCACATATGAATCATTGTTTCTACTGAAACAAAGTGTATGAAGTCTTATAGAACTGACAAATGTATAAATTGAAAATCTGTACGTATAATTCGAATCCACTGGAGGGTTCTACAGAATGATATGCATCAATAACATTCAAATTTTGTGAGGAAAATAACACTAAAAACTTGGGAGAAAGTACTGACATATTATGCAAAACCTTGGGTGGTTATTATTGCTTGAAATTGCTTATTTACATGTTTAGTTACTATACATATTAGGTACACTATATATGCAGCGTGTAAGTAGACACAGACATCCATAAACGTACAGCTTCATAAATCCACTCTATGTATTTTTTATTTGAGTTATAAAAACAATAAAAATCTCCTGATTTAGCTCCTTTAGAAAGCAAAGAGACATGGTTTTGTGAATTGTAGTAGGGCACTGAACATCACAGGGTAAATTTTTGGTAAATCCAAAGTAATTTGATACACAATTAATATAGAAATAGAACACAATGAATATTTTTGCCTGCAAAGTGAAATAGTGTTTTTTCCAACTTTTTAACTTTCAGTATTTGTGTTTTACTGTTGCAGTCTAAGCACATATTTTGCTGATCATTTAGTATTGCTATAAACTCTTGTACCTACATATCACATTGCACTTGGAGATTAACTCACATCGGTTTGCTAGTTAACATATTTGTTAATTTCTTTAGTGTTTTTTGCTAAAAAGAAAATACTGAACATCTGCAAAATATATTTACATAAACAAAAGAGAATTAGGGAAATTTTGGAGACTTTGAATAATCCCTACAATACCGCCTTTTCTGTTTTTATGAATTTATGAAATTGAAATCAAGGCTTTTATATTTTGGTTTAGCTGATGAGATGAAGTAGTGCATCAGGCCCCAAGGTAAGAAAGAACAGTTTCCAAAAATGAAACTGCTGTTCTTTTACAATAATTACTTGCACCTCCCAGCCTGGTGCTCACCCTTCTTGTTGCCCCCTCATATCCCGATCCTCAAATCCCCGGTGGAGCCTTTTTCTGAAACAGCCCCTGGAAAGAGTGTGTGTTCCATGAGCGGAGAGTAAAGGCGGAGCTTGGCTGGAGATGTGTAGCTGGAGAAGACGATGGTGAGGATGACTTCTTTTTTAATCAATATGTTAATCTGGGTTCTGGGTAGGATTCTGAGCAGAGACAGGGGAGGGTGAAGAGAGTATTTCTTAAAACTGTCACTTTAAAATATGTCTGCTTCAATGTAGTGTCAAAGTAGGAACAGGATTATATTTTAAAGCACAGGATTAATGAGATAAACTCTGCTTAACCCGTTGAATACATGTTCATCCAGAGAAGCAAAGTTGGTGTATGTCCATGTAGTATGCAGTATACTCTATGCTCACAGGGAAACTTTAGAGGGCTGGAGGAAATCTCTGTGCATTCCCAAAGCAGCTTTGAAAGAGTTAAATGTGAGAGCTTGGAAAACCTGATGAGATTTTTAAAAGGTACATAAGCTAATTCACCATGTGAGTTTTTCCTGTTTCTCTTTACTTTGTGTACAACCAATAAATGTGAGTTATTTTAGTGCCAATTTCAATTTTTATCAAATAAATATACATTTCTTGCTGGATGATGGTTAATGAAATGCACATAATATGTAAAATCTATAAAAATGTTGTAGTTATACATTACTTTCTGACTGTTGTACAACCTTTGTAAACAAAGTATAGTATATCAACTTTCTTGTGACAATAAGCAGATCTGTCATCTTGGGGACAGTTAAATGAATTATTTAATCAATAACAGACTACATCTCTGATGATAAGACAAGCTCATACAAATTAAAAAGTGAACCAGGTATAGAATGTCACAAGCAAGATACACAGGTAGTGTAGCATAGATTAATATTAAATAGAACAACATTAAAAAAAAAAAAACCAAACCCAAACACAAAAAAGAAACCCAAAATCAGACCAAAACATAAAGCCAGAGTTAGGTTGTGGGGTTGTTTTTTTTCCTGTTTATATTAAACTAGGAAGATGCCTTTTAAAAATCAAAGTACTAAAAAAATCAAGTAAGATTATCAAGAAAATCAAGTATCAATAAGATACTTCATGAAGAGAGAAATGCAATAGTTTTCAGAAGTGTTTTGTACAAAACAAATAGTGGCAAGGCAGCTTAGATAGGATAATTTCCAGTTTTTGGCACTTTTAGGTATAGGTTTTAAGCTAGATTGACCTGTAGTCCTGTAGTGAGTCTGGCTAAATCTATCCACTACTTCATTAATGACCCCTTCCCTTTAAAAAAAAAAAAAAAAGCAGCATAATAGTGAATATTCCTACAACTGTTCAGAAAGTTTGGTCCCTACAGGGGATGCTCCAGGGATGAGGCAGGCACAGTTACAAACAGAGATTTATTTTTTTTTTTATTCCTTTCCCTAGATTTTTAAACAGAACTTAAAAAGTTTCAGAAAATTGCACAACTCCTTGTGGCTTCCCAGATCTGGAGCCTTTTCACGAGTTGCATTTACATTATTTCTAAGGAAGAGTCTGTCAGTTCTAAAGTTGCATAAACAGAGCCAAGCTGTCTGTTTTAAAAGTGAATGACATACAGGATAGCCAGAGCAGCTGTAACTTGTATATGTGCAATTTTAAAATGTTTCCAGCTCTTTTTTTTTTCTCCAATGAATACGAGTCTTATAACAAAGAATTTGGCTCCTACAATTTAATGTTTTCCTTTTTGTTTCCTTTTCTACTGTTCTCAGATATTTTGCATAGCTAAAATCCTTTCTAAGCAGGGAAGAAATTCTCACTTCTCTCTCCCTTCCTCTGCTTCTTCACACAGTATGCATAAATCTCACAGAAATAAGTCTAGAATAATACACATGTTTAGTGATAGGAACACTTACTGTAGCTATAAAGACTAAGTGCTATTTTGGTATGCAGGATTAAGTTTGAAACACACAGTCGGTATAAAACATTGGAGGAAATAAGAGTTTTGTGGTAGAGGGCACCAATAGATAAAGATTTGCTTCTGTCCTGTATATATCTATGTATTAATATAGGGTAATTACAGCTCTAAGCCTCTGAGTACCAGTGGTGGTGATGTGTCTCGTTGCTGCCATTGGATTCATGACAGCAAATTCCAATTCATCAAAGCAAACGCCTCTGCATCGCACATCAGGCATGAGAAGCCTCTAATAACAGCGTATCATCTCCAAGTTACATGTATTAAAGACATATGCATCACAGTGCAATATCACACTTTAAAAGTTGTGTTTCGTGTGGGAACTTCGTGTTTCTCAATAATACTTTTTGTCTTCATGGTCTTCTGTACATTTTCTCTCCTGCTCTTCTGTGATCCCTTTGGGATATTCATGTCATTCAGGTATTTATTTGTGTGGTGGGGTTACCATTTGCACAAATACTGATCTGGCATCTGAGGTAACTCCCTCACCATGACACTTATTCATATAACTTATGTCAAAACTGCCTGCACTCACATCTTAAGCCCTTCTGAAGTGAAGTCCACAGTTGGGGCAACTGAAATGAAAAGAAGTGACTTGAAATAAAATCATCCATCCATGAAAGCTCAATTCACAGCTTTAGGATGATCAGACACAGATCTTCTTCACCTTAATTTGTAGCAAGTAGCAATTTGGGCTTCATTTTATCTGTTGTGTCATACAACAAGCTATAAGGTGAAAAAATATCTAGGGTATGAGGACTCTGGGAAAAAAAAAAAAATCAAACCTCAAACCAAAGCCAAGATTCTCTGCTTAGCGCTTATGCATAGAGCAATACATAGAGCAATTAGTTTCAAGTTGTGATGGGTGTTCCTCATGGTGCACTTTCTCCATTAGCGTTTATATCTTCGTGCCATTGTGTTTTGGACAGAGCTAAGAAGATCTGATACACTCAGAATATTATAGTCACATGCCATTAAGAAAAGATACTGACCAGCACCATGAGGATTCAGGTGGAGCTGGATACAAGAGACATCCACCAATACAATGGTTAATTTTATGCACTTTTCATTGCATTTTATGAGCTCACATAAAGCTAAACCGGTTAATTAGGTTGCAAAGATCAGGTTATCCTTCTCTCTGCTGGGAAAATCCCTCCTTGGTCACTGGTATTCCTGGCAGTTTCTTTGGAGTAAGTTCCTTTTTTTCTAATTGTACACAGAGGCAACCTTTAGAGAGATATTTGACAGTGCAAAATAAAGCTAGTTAAAGTTCAATTAAGAGGTTTAAGTATTAAGAACACTGTATCATACAGTAAAGCATTTACTTGTTTAAATGGGAAAGTAAAGAAAAAAAAAATCTGAAGCAGCTCATTCTATTTATCTTCAAGTTCTCATGCTTTTCTATCAGATCACCTCTTGTTCTCCTTCACTACCCCTCACTCTTCCACAGCCTGTCACTCATTCGTATTTATGATCTCCAGGCTATCATCCTCTCTGATTTTGTGATGCTCACAGATTCGTCCTTCTCTCCCTAACCTCACTCCCCCCTCTTATCACTGTGGTCTCTAATTTTAGCGATATCCTTCACTTCTTTGCCCCTCTTTCATATTACTGTGTCTGCTCCTCTGCACCTTAAACTAACCTGAGCATTCATCATCCGGGTTTCTGCCTCTGTCTGCTGAAGGGAACCTCAGGAATGTCCCAGTCTTCCCACTCTGCCCTTTTATCCTTCCGCCCCACACTTTTCTTAAGAGAAAACTTATAAGACTTTTCCTACTAATTCCTACATCTTTCACAACCTCTAATTTTCCTTCAAACTTTCTATCTGTTGATTTAGCTATGTTTGGCTTTACAAGTTTTCAATTCCTTAGATTTTATTTTTTGTTCTTTCCCTAGCTTTTCTCCTCCTGCAGCTCCACCATTACTCTTAAATCCCAAATCTCCAATTCCAAAATTTTCCTTCTGTTTTCTACCAGCTCTCAATTCCTCCCATTATCATATTCTCTACTTGTACGTACACATTTTCTCTCTGGTCTATTTACATACCAAATTTTAATCAAATGTTTCCTCCACTACCTGTTGTTCACAATGCAAAACAGAGTTCTGAACCCTTTTTTCTGGAAAGATTCTCTTTCAGACTCACTTGCCTAATACATTAAATCCTCTATCCCCCACCCCATTTAGTTATTTGTACTTCAGCATAGGTCAAATTGTTCCAAAAGTACCCCCCTATTTTTCATCACATCATTTACATTCTCCTATTAGTTTTCTCCACTCACCTGAAGTGCTTGCTAGCAAACAACAGTCTTATTCTTCTAATAATCTTTATACAGACTAATGGCAAATATTTTTACTGTGTGTAACCTTAGCATAGATCAGTTACATCGCACCCAGTGCTGCACATGCATTCAAGAAGAAGAACAAAAATGCAACATCTAAGCCTTTTGCAGATCAGATCTAGCAGATTTCCCCATGTCCACATTACCGTTCCCCAGCACTATCCCCTGGAACAAGCTCACAACTCAACAGGGAAATATTGCAGTGTTCGATTGTCTTTTCAGTTTTTAAAAATGATGCTTCAACGAGCTCCCTCCTCCTTTTCTCAGCAGTCCCTGCAATCACAGAATCACAGTATCACATGGGGTTGGAAGGGACCTCTGGAGGTCATCCAGTCCAACCCCCTGCCAAAGCAAGTCCACCCAGAGCAGGTCCCACAGGAACATGTCCAGGTGGGTTTAGAATGTCTCCAGAGAAGGAGACTCCACCACCTCCCTGGGCAGCCTCCTCCAGGGCTCTGCCACCCTCACAGGAAAAAAGTTCCTCCTCATGTTCAGATGGAACTTCCTGTGTTCAAGTTTGTGCCTGTTACCTCTTGTCCTGTCCCTGGGCACCACTGAAAAAAGGACTGGCCCCATCCTCCTGACACCCATCCTTTAAGTATTTATAGGCATTGACGAGATCCCCCCTCAGTCTTCTCTTCTCCAGACTAAAAAGACCCAAGTGCCTCAGTCTTTCTTTCTAAGAGAGATGCTCCAGGCCCCTCTTTGTAGCCCTTTGCTGTACCATCTCCAGCGGTTCCCTGACCTTCTTGAACTGGGGAGGCCAGAACTGGACCCAGTACTGCAGACGGGGCCTCCCCAGGGCAGAGTAGAGGGGGAGGATGACCTCCCTCCACCTGCTGGTCACACTCTTCCTGATGCACCCCAGGATGCCACTGGCCTTCTTGGCTACAAGGGCACATTGCTGGCTCATGGTCATCCTGTTGCCCACCAATGCTCCATCTCTTTTGAAAAGAGGCGTAGCACATAGTACTTCAGGGCTTCACTGCCAAAGGGAAATTTTTTGGACAAAATCTTTACTCTGCCTTGCAAAACCAAACAACTCCTTCACGACCCAAACAGCTTTCTCAGACCTTCTTGCTCTCAACGCCTTTGGTGCCCATTGCAAACTGTTGCCCAGCAAGAGTGCCTTCTTGCCCTGGATTCACAACTGCCCACATTTTACCAGCATGAGCATTTTATTTGCTCTCGTTAAATAACTTTGCTCTTGTTGTTGTTGTTATGGTAAGCTGTAAAGTTATAAAACAGATGTGCAAATTCATTTTTGGTTAAGCCTAGTAGATTCCCGGCAGCTTCCCCCACAACGCGACCTGTGCCAAGGGAACACCATCTCTTCCAGAAGGCCTCTCACCAGTGGGAATCCCACAAGAGCTGGGTTTTTTTTCCCTCCCTCAACACCAAAAGAGGTTACTCATAAGCACCAGGCGCTTCAAAGCCTTCCGAATTCCGGACAGACTTACAGAATAGAAAGTAACTATTATCAAGTAAAAAATAGCAATTGCTGGCTTATGGTACTGGAGAATAAAGATGTTATGACCTGAATTTTCCTGTTTTCCTATTCCTTTTCAAACTTTTGGGAAAAATCCCAATAATTGGAATAGTTTCCAGTTTAGAAAGTTTTGTGCCTGACAGCTCAGAAGAGAAGAAGCCTGGAATCATATCTGCCCACCAATATCTTGTAAATGTTCCCGAAGGGCAGAGAAAGGAACGTCGTTGTCACCCTGGAAAGAAAAGCGGACACTTTCAGTCTATCTCCTGCCCATCACCAGGGACATTTTCATCTCCTTTGTTTCTAATTGCACTCTCCAGGCTCCTTTCCATGTTGTTGAACTGTCTTTCACAACGTCTGCTGTTCATATTATCTTCTTCCTTTATATTTCAGCATCTATAAGTTTTCCTTCTTTCCAGCTTCCCCTCACAGAACAGAGAATGTGACCCCATGCTTTTCTCATTTGTTTAAAACAGGACGTGCCTTGGGGTTTAGGTGCTATTCAATGGCAGTCTTTTTTTTTTTTCTTTTTTTTTCTTTTTTTTTTTTTTTTTGGTAAATATTAAGAGTTTAGCAGTAAACACTGCAATTTGTGGCAGCGTTACTGGGATGCTCAGTGGGCAATTCCAGTACGTATAAAGCCGAGGAGTCCCAACACTCATTATGCCATTTTATCACTGGACATAGAAAATCTCAACCAGTTTCAGATCTTACATATGGAAAAATGTGAGTTCGTGTAACTGGCATTAGAATGGGGGCAACACAAAGACTCCCCTTCAGTGCAATATCAGCTGGCGAGGCAAGAGACCTGGGGACGGGAATACAGTGATGCCGATGATTTGTTTACCTCTTTAAACAGAAATGTTTCCTCGTTAGTATTTTAAGGAAGGGCAAAACCTCTTCAAATACCTAAACTTATACTTACTGCTCTTTTCTGGAAGGGAGTATATATTTCTTTAATAAATATGCTGAGTACAGCACAGCATTCAATTCCTATAAATTAGATGCTGTAGGAAGCTGTAGGGCTTCTCTCCTGAGATTTTTAATAAATATCCGCAGGTCTGAATTTTCTTATTTATTTTTAATTAAGGGAACATTACCAAAAGTGAAGTAAAAATCCAAAGAAGCAAACATAGCATTTTACATTCGTTCTTTACCTTAAAAAAAAAAAAAAAAAGAATTTTGTAGTGACATTGCTCAATGCATCTCTGAACTCTAAAATAAATGATTTATCTTTGCATCTAGCCTAACAAAAGGACATATATATTTCCTTCCAGAGTTTATATTCAATTTGAAGAGGTTGCTCAGTTCAGAAACAAATGAATGAAAGAAACTTTACCTTGGGCATTCACCGGACCTGCACGTATTTCCAGGGATCTAGGGAGAGCATTATAGAACTTACACAAGAGAATGATCCTTTTTCAAAATATTCTCCAGCACCCTTTCTCACACCTTGATACAGAGAGATATAATTGCTCGAGGGGTAGCTGTATGCATATTATTGGCAGTGTTCTAGTGTAGCTGTGGTATAATGATGATGGGTGCCACGAGTCCAGGAACTATGTACAGGCAGAGATAAGGACGACAGTTGATACCGGCAAACATCAAAACCATCATAACTTGATGGTACTTTGAGTAATAGGTGATTTAGAAGGAAAACAGTGCTGTTCAAATCACAGTAAACAAATAAGACACTTCCATGACTAGAATAGATACCTCTTAAGGCCTTGGAATGAAATCTATCTAAACCTTAATATTTAAGAGTCATTTCTAAACGTGCATCTACTGTGTCAGTATCCTTGCAAATCTTGCAAACTAGTTTCATTACATTTTCTGAAGGAGCTATCACAGGGGACTTCAAAAAATGTTAAATGTTTACTATGCATTTAATTGAAAACTATGCAAGCAAAGCGTGATTCAGAGATACTCACAATCACTTGTGTTAGTTCATAAATTTTAGATTATGAATGAAATTTCCAGTCAAGTGTCTTTATTTAGGGAAAATACAATCGCAGGGTAAAAGAGAAAAACTTTTCTGAATTTTCTCCATTTCCCTATCTTTCATATAGGGAAATACCTGTTCTGTGTCCTCCCAGAGGGATCTTAGTTCCGGGCTGTTATTCGGGATACACTGAAAATATTAAGGCATAATCCAACTCCAAAGTCCCATGAAGACTTTCTTTCTTTGCATAACAAATTGTCT
Source organism: Numenius arquata (assembly GCF_964106895.1). Classification (NCBI taxonomy): domain Eukaryota; kingdom Metazoa; phylum Chordata; class Aves; order Charadriiformes; family Scolopacidae; genus Numenius; species Numenius arquata. The sequence goes on from NC_133579.1 coordinate 1,683,973, forward strand.
CTTGATTTATATTGTAGCCACCAGATTTTGGTCAAGAATTTAGTGGTGCCTGATCTCTTGGCAAAAATTCAAAGGACAATGAGTCTGAAGAGGGAACAGGACTGTGTTTTCCTGATATTCCTGAAATGCCTTAATATCCACATCAAGGCTACCCTTCGTAGGCACGCCTAATACATGATTAGAGCCAGAATGAGTCCAGAAGATTTTCTCTGAGGACCATGGAAAAGCTCCTGAATGGCAAAATCCACACATAAGGGAGCAGCAATATTTTCTGTGACCCTGGAGTGCTCTTTTCACAAGAAGGGTGATTCCCTGGACTTCTGCAGCTGTGAAGAAAGCATTTCAGAAAAAGAGAACTTCCTGTTGTTTTCTAAAATAAAGAAGTACAAAGTCACAGTACAGAACACATTACATTAACATCACCGGTATAGGACTGTTTTTCTCTGCCACAAAATTTTACTTTATATTCCCCACATACCATTTCAATACCTTGAAAATAGACCTTAAGCATTTTCAGTGGATAATTGAGCCATGTGTGTATTTTAGGACAAATATTGGGAAAAGTCATGTTCAATACCAATGTCTATACCATTTAAACAATGAAAGCATCAGGTAAGTAACAACATTTGGACAGCAAGTCAATATGACTATGAAAGGTCTCCAATAATGAGCAAACTCAGACCAATACACTGTTTGAGTATTTGGCCTTCCTATTGACAAAGGTTGCTTTCAATCACACTGTATCTATTACCATATCAATCATCACTCTAAATGAATACAACATGATCATTGACGAAGACATCACTTAAGCAGAGAAACTAAAGGTTCTATAAAAGCAAATAATGAAACTTTGGTTGGTCACAGCATGAAAATTAGACCTAATCCTTAATCATTCTTATTTTGTAAAGCAAACAAATTGAAGCTAAAAATGTTAACTCTATTTCTTGTTCAGGAACTTAAAATATATGGAAATTGATATCACATTCTTAATAATTAAACATAATGCAATCCAATACTTTGTTTGCTACACAAATTAAGATATGGAATTGAACTGATGAAAATGATTTACGTGCAGGATTAAAATATTGGCAGCTTTATAGAGTGAAATGTCACTATACTGCTGTACCTTCAAGTTTTACATTTCCTCCTTTGAATCCCTGTCAACCTTCATGAACACTGGAGAGTTTAATCAATGCTTGCAGTAGCCATAACATAACACTGAATATTTTACCTGTGTAATAATCAAAGCGCTGTTTAGTACAAGTCAAAAGCAGAAATGACAAACATATATATTGCAATTGGCAAGGTTACATTTTAAATTGCATTAAAATTAAATTCTCACACATTTCTACGATTCCTTTCTCTTCATGAAAGCAATCTGTATTTTACAACAGCTCAATGTACCCTAAGGCAATCAAATTGTATTTAGAATGACTCAGAGGTCATAAAATTCAAAGACTTATGAGTTCATGTATTCGAATCACTTTTTAATTTATATGATACAAAACACTTCTGAAACAAGCATTTTATTTTCTTTAGGTACTCCGAAGGGTGGAATTCAGATTGTAATTTTTGCTACATATTTTCAAGATAGTCAATATGAAAAATAATATCAAGACTAGAAAGGGAAGAAAAGACTATCACCTTGGTATTATAGCAGTCTGCTTTCCTTATAAAACGACTTTGTGTGAAGCTAAAATTATTGAAGAATGAGGAAATAAGGATGGTGGCATCACATGAAGTTTAGGAAATTAAATAGAAAATTCAAGTAGATTGATATAAAGGTTTTCAAAAACATGGAGATTAGTTCCAAAGTTTCAGATCAAAGGCACTAGTACAACTAATTTAAAAGATAACTAAAGTTTTTTATAGAAAAGGTAAAAAAGCATATTTTTGCATAATGTCACAAAGCAGAGAAGAAAGGTTAAGATAAATTTGAAATCCATTGGAAACATTTTTTCTTTAAAAAGGTTTAATGACCATTCTTTATTTTATTTGAATAAACAAAGTTAGATTATCTGCCAACTTTTCAAAAGAAATGTGTATAAAATAGTCCCAGTGTCTGTAAATTATAACCACTTAAATAACATCACGAGGAAGGGATATAAATATTAATTTTGGTTAAAAAGTTCCTAATTTATATTTAAAAATTATCCCCTTCTGGATATTTTAATAAACAGGTGCAGTGCAATAAATCCATTATGTCATAGATATATATTTGAAAATATAAAGAAAAAAACTTCTGGTGCTGTCAATGACATTCTTTGTTGTATTATCCCTTCAGCACTGGACTAGATCTATTAAATATCTAAGGGATTAATATTTTAAGTGGTGTTTTGCCTAGATGCATGTTACAAGCATATAGAAATTTAAGAATATAGGAAGTGCTCTGGTCCACCTCGTCAATCCCCGCGTTGCTATAACACTCAGCGGGGAAGCCTGATTTTTCCAGCAGGTGTATCCGGCTATATGAAATGCTTAATCCACCTGTGCAAGACAGCCAATTTCAGAGCATTTATTCATGGAAGCGGTTTGCTTTACTGTCTCCAATTCTATGTCTGATCACATACAGAGTGGCAGTTTTATAATACAAAAATATGCAATACTTCAAAAAGGTTCATTAAGCTAACCTCTGTTACAAAGGTAATTTACATTTACTGTACTTCAGGCCATTACAGGTGCCATCATTTTAGGCAAACATGAATAGAAAGCTGCAATTTTTACCCCAATTTGATCTTCATTTTTCTCACAGCCAGGATTCAGCAGGGCTGAAGCAGGAATGACTCCACCGCGTGCCGTTCCCTGCCTGGGGCTGCCACAGGCAGAATAACGCTGAGCGTTTCCCCTCCATCCTCTGCAATCACACCTTGGCAAAAAGGGCAATTCTCAGAGTCTCAGCATTTGGGTGCTGCTGCTTCTTGCACACTTTAAATTTAAGCCAAATTAAGCCAAATTGTGTTCACAATCTTTCACTTGCACTTTTGCTGTGATTCATCTGACAACTGCCCCTGCCCATGCATTTCCCATGGATTGCTCGCTTTAGCCATATGAGATCTATCTCAAATGGAACCTCCTTCCCAGTATATTTTTGTTTGTAGCTCTGGTCCCATCCAGCTGTGAGAAGACAAACAACAGCAACAGCAACGAGGGCAAAAATAACGGTTTGGCTTCATTTTGAAGACAGACAGAAGCTGGATGCTTTTTTTATTTTTTGCCTGCATCACTCTATACGATGCATGTGGAGTAACAGCATAGAGTTTTTCAATAACATGGTGGGAATGGAGCTGGAATTTCAGAACCTAGGACAAAAGTGCAAAGAATGTTTTTGCCCTGTTGTGACCCAAACTGAAACAGTTTAAAGCTACATCACTACCCATAGTTCCACTTGTGATCTGCTGAGAGAGGATCTGGACTTTAATTTCCAAAATTACCTTAGAGTTGGTACAAAAGGAAATAAATAGTTTATTTTTAAAGAGATTTTTAATGCAATAGAGGTTTATTTGTACCATTTCCAAAACATTTACAGCATTGGCACATTAAGTTAGGGGTCATATGCACACAAGGTGCTGCAGAGGAAGGACTGGTGGGGGAAGAAATCAATTGGTAGATAAAGCTGGATGAGAGCTCCTCAAAACTTCATTTCCCACCAATGACAGTTCTTTTTGTTGCATCAAAACTTCTGACTTGTACTCCCTACCTAGCTGAGTCCATCATATTTTCCACTCCCTTCTTGGAAGACGGGCGATCTCTCCCTCATCAGCCTTCTCTAAAATAAGGAGCCATTTACGAAATATATGGCTATGGTACTTCAGAACCTGCCAAGACTTCAATATGCTGTTGACATTACAAACCAATCCAATTTCAGGTATTTCTTTACTACAACTTGCCAGAAAATAATTTTGTTAGTATGTCTATTAAAATAGACCATTCCATCAAGGTTTTTTTGTAATCCTCTGATTGGTCCAGCTTTTTACTAGAGTAACACAGATTGTATCAATGTCTTGCCAGACAAGTATGACCTGGTTGCTTTAAAGGGGCATTTCACTTTTGCCCCCAGTATTCAAAATAGGACATGTAATTTACTGCAGCTGACATGGAGATTCTTTTGATCTCTTTTTATAATCCCCAAACACTGTAGACTTACAACAGTGAGGGGGCTTAGCCATGTGACTTCCATTAAAATCAATGAGCCTCTCATGGTATGAAATCCCACACAACCGTTCCATTGAAAATTAATTATTCATAGTAATCACACATTTCTCTTTCCATCTGAGCATTACAAACATCCTTTCCAAGATAAATTAATTATGGTTCAAAAGATGCACTGTACTAATGAGGCAGGCAGTTTATACCTTTTTTTTAATATTTGTGTATACAGAGACAAAGCCAGACTATTCTAGGTCTGTTTAAGAAAATTCCAAAGAAACTCCCTTTGCTGAGAGTTTCAGTGGTTTTGATGAACTGCTGCTAGAACCAATGGGAACTACAGTGTAGAAGTACTCCAGCATCCTATAGGCATTTTTAGCCTGTATTATATTTTTATTATAGCCCAAGAACTAAGGGATAAAAAGTGGATCTCTGTAGAAAATTTGTTTAGGGCTAGAGTTCTTTTAAGATTTTCTTTTCCACAACACACAAACCCAGAGTGACCTAAGGAAACTCACAGTGAGTTTGTGGTCCCATGAGTCTCCCCAAATTCCCACTCTCAATATTAAAAGATAGTCCTTCCCTTCATGAACACCGTTATCAGTTCAGGTTTGTCGGTTCAGCCCCAGACTTCAGATTTGCCTTTTGCCATTCTCACCTTTGACTGGCAGCTAAAATGTACAACTATCTTTGGGTATTTTTTTGTGGAACTCAAAATAGTTGTGTATTGAGTATGGCCTGGCTGAAACATTGAGTTATAAGCTGTGTACTCATGGAAAGAATATAGGTTTCACCCTTTGAATTGTGCAGGTACTCTGTATGCAAGTACTGTTGGTTTCACAAATTTGTAAGATTTTAGGTGTCTGATCCCTGGTTCTAGCCGCCTGAAAATCTCTCTATAGCGTCCAGAGAGAATTGTGCACTGAATTAGGATTGCGATTCGAGAAAATGAGAGCAGGCGCATGTTAAATGATAGCAAACATTGAGGAGAGCTGAATCTGAAAGCGCAATTCAGCCACGGATTTAGCCCTTCTGGCTGGATGACTCACCCTAAGCTTTCTACCAGACGTCACTGTCCACATTTTCCCTTTGTGAATGGATGATTGGCTCCTTCTTTTGAAACACAGGTGGAGGGAAATGTGAAGGTGACAACAATATATTGTTTCTGACAGCTGTTTAATGGAAAACACATAAACAGTCCTGGGAAGTACGGGTTCTCCCAAAGAACGGTGTCCCATTAACTACAGGAGCAACAGCACTTCCTCTGGAGTTTGCCCTTCCAGGGCCCAGGAGTCCCACATTCATTTTCTTCTTTTAATTCACAAGGAAATCCTTTTCAAGTGAACGACAGAAAACCAGTCCTATTCAAAGTTATTGTGTTATTGTGGTGTCACTTTAAGAAGGGAAGGAATGACGGTTTACGTCTCCTCAAGCTGAAGAGGACCTAGAACCTATGTCACCCATTTCTTGTACCTGAAACCTGATTATTGGTTACTTAGAAGGTGAGATCTTGCACTCCATCAAATGCTTTGGAATGACAACAGCTGTGATTCTTTTGTTTCATGTTGAAGTCTGGGTAAAGCATTAGACCACGCCTAATAAACCAGAGTCATAAGGGGACACAGTCCCCCAGACACCTCATCTGTAGATCCCAAATAAACTCAGGGATTGGGAAAGCTGCAGTTTTCTGAAGGTATGCAATAATCATTTCCTGCATGCCTGGGATAATTTTATTAACTAAAAAAAAAAAGTCTCTGGGTGGTTTATGACAGTTTCTGAAACTCGTGTCTCCCGTGTCTGTGTCTTGTTTGCTTTCTGCATTTCAGAGAGACAAGACAGCAATGGTCAGTGAACCACTGAGAAAGGCAACCTGTCCCTTAAAGCCCGCAGAAGCTGAGCACTGTGGATTTATCAGCAACATAAGTTGTATCTTGGCACTCTGGAGGCCACAGCTCCTACTTCCTACAAAATTTAGATGCATTTCCTTGTTGATGGAGTGTACCCCACATATTTTCCCGTGCTTTCATTGTATCAATACCTATATTTCACCTTAACTCTAATCTACGTGCCTCAGACCTGTACTCAGAACTTTCAGACAGGGAGCTTCTGGGAGACTAAAACTTAGAACTCATGTACCAAAGTCAAGGGAGTCTCATCATCCTCAACATCTAAGGCTTAATCCTTCTTTGGCCACCAATATGAATCTTTGGAGAATTCTCTTGTTGGGTTTTCTTTTCCCTTTTCTCTTTCCACATAATCCTCCTCTCTTTTTATTCTTTGCAGGTGTCTCCTCTCCATTCCAGATCAGCTTCTAGAGATGGCTGGGCAACATTTTCATGCTGTTTCCCAACTTACAAAAGACCTTGCCCTGGGAATAGCCTTCATTCCAATTACTTTCTGAAGAAAAGGGAATCCTTAGATTTTAGGATGGTGTGGACTGTGCTTTAGTTCAGACATAAAGAAGGTACAACAGTTACAGAAAGACATCCTTCCTTTTTATTAACATCAGAAAAACTTTGCCCATTGTTTAGAACTTAGACAAATAACTAAAAAATGTATATACTGCAGTAGTTATGCAAGTTATTGCATTAACTACAAAATCAGTAAGCTGCGTCATTTTTGACTAAACACCCTCTCCTAGAGTAATGAGAAATTCCAGTTAACACTTTGGGATGATGCTAAGTTCGTGACAAAGGAGTCACGCTCCAAAATGGCAATCTCACTTTGTTCTGCTAAATAAACAGTGGCGTCACTGGGAACTGGCAAAACTCCAGCTTGTCTTAAGCGCTGCAGTATTTACCTCTGCAGCCACCTAAGGGTACCAGGAAACCAGGGAGTTTGGGATGCCGGCCCTGAGATTATCCTTCACCAGCAGTTGCAAAGTGAGAAACACAAATTGTACCACATAAGCAAAGGCTGAGCTTCAGAAGGCTGTGGAAGGTACTCACCATCGATACGATACACTCTTGTCTCTCCTCACGCTGCTGTGCCTGAGAACGTACCGTGCATTTGCAACAGCCTAACTTAAAGGCAGTACATCACTCTAAATTTCAAATCTCTTTTTTATTATCCGTTTAAGTCACAAACATAACATTAAACTTTTTTTTGTATCTGACTTATTAGATTTAGAGTGTTGGTGCACCAGTTCAAGGTAACTAAACAGCTTTATTATATCAGCAATAGCCTTGCAAGATATCCTCATTGTATTCTGAAGGACTTAATTTAAGGAGAAGATACTGTGAAACGTTCTATTTTTTTTCTATTTTAGAGAGCTATAATCAGATAAATAGTGAGAAGACACAAAAGGAGAACTCTAAGATCCTATGGGAACAAGAGCAGGAGCCATACCCTTAGTCTAATGGGATGTATTTCCGTACAGTGCAAAAAAAAAAGGTATTCTCTTTGTATTAACAATACAGCAATCTCAGGAGCACTTGCCCATGTTGCATGCTGAATATTTATCCCTATTTGTCAAGAGTTTTTAAGCAGTGTATTGTTATTACAAATGTTCATAGCAGTTTATCGAATGAAAGAGGAACAATCTTCTAAATGAAGCTCCTTTGAATCAAACTTTTTAAATGCCATATCCTCTCTTCAATGGAAGCACCAGCTCCACTTTAACAACTAATATTAAGTGATAGCATGTCGACCGCAACAAAAACAAAGGAAGCAAAACTTCCACTCTTTCCATTTTATGGGCTTCTTAAAAAGAGGCTAAAAACACCATTTTGTTGTCGCTGGATTCAGAAACCTCACAGCTCTAGGTGCAAAATGAGAGGAAGCTGCTCTGCAATCGAAAATGAACAATAGATTTAAATAGCACCGAAGGCATGAAAATAGCTGGCTACAAGCCCAGAATCTATAAATAGTACCAAACTTGTTCACCATAACTCCACTGACGATGACAACATCATCAGGAAATGAAAACAGAAAAAAAAAAAAAAAAAAAAAAGGAATAAAAGTGATGGGCCTGGGGAACGAAAGGCCAAGCTTTTCCAGAGAGAGCTGCTTGAGTTGGACACAGTCCTGGGGTGGGAAAGCGGCAACGGCAGCTACTAATGCCATGAGTTCTGCTAGGTAACGATGCCAGGGGAGGAGGAAGGGAAAACAAAAGGACCCTGGCCACTGTAGAATCAGTGTTATTGATGCAGATTCCTAATTTTTATGGGAATGGTGAAACGTAATGTTTATCATTTGTCTTGAGCATGATGAAATCAGTATGTGATTTATACAAACAAAACCTTTCACTTAACACAGAAGTTATGACATACCCTTCCTTCCCTTTTCCATGTAAATCCCTTTAACTTCTAAACAAAACCAGAAATAGCATCAATACTACTCAGATGATTTTTTTTTATTATTTTTTTTTTCTTTTTGACTTTCTTCATTGAGCTTAAGAACTCAGAACTACAAACTCTGTGGAGCAATGTGATCATTAACCTGAATAAAAATAACCCAAAATTACAGCAATCTATATGGAAACAATTGTCTGCAGAGAAAAATACAGTATGACTGAAAGAAGAGATAGAGGAAAAAATTCAGTTCACATAGATGGAAGATGGAGTACCTAAAATATGTTCAAAATAAAACAAAACAGAAGCAGGTTCCAGTGCTACGATGCTCAGATCAGATCCCAAATCCAGAGAGGGATCATGATGACTTATCATGTAGGCTCATAAATTTGAGCAGATGATTTCACTTTCTATCATTCCCAGTTGATTTTTGAAGTTCTCGCTCCCTTTCATTAGAAACTCATTCTACAGTAATTTCTGTGGGGCTATTTTCAAAGCGAGACTTTGCTTAATATGTGAGAAGGGGACGGATTCTAGACATAAATATTCAAAGCCACATGGTTTGTGCGATTCAACGCCTTCCCCCACCCAATTCTCTTCCTGTGGAAAAAAAATTTAAAAAATTTTAAAAAATTAAACCCCTAAACCAGAAAAAAAGTACAGAGAGTCCCAAAAGGATGCTGTGCCCCTTTCCCTCTGAGCCCCCACCCCTTACCCCAGCACTTAAAGGCATGTTATTTGCCTGAAGGACTTGCCAGGGTCACATCTGCTGAAGGGCTATGCAGGCCTTGGTGATGGGCAACCAAGCAGGCTTAAAAACTAACTGAAAAACTACACAGACTTGTGGTAGGAAACTCAGGAGAAGCCAACCATTTTTGGACAGTTGAGATGACCTAATTGCTACAGGTCTTTGTTAATTAACCCATTCTATCAAGTTGGATGGGTTTGGGCTTTAGAGAGGACTAACTTTGTATTGGAGAAAGCTGAACGAGCATGTACACAGACACAGTTTTTCAAAAGAGAACTACAAAAATATTTATAGATCATTTCAGAAGACCCACTGCTATGAGCTGTGCCACTATTTTGAGACACGTTAAGGAAGAACACCTTTGGGTAAGATGTAGACGTGTAGGCATTATACTATTAGGGAACTTTCTGTCTCGTGCCTTTGCTGTGAAGGTGATTGTCACTTACAGGGATTGTCCCTAGGCCAGGAAAAAACAACAAAAAAAAGCTTTTTGGCCTGAGAATATCAGCTTTAGACTCTGTTTGCACTCAGAGATCTTCATCAGAGACGTGTATTGTAATATGGTATCAGTCTTATGAAGCTATTTGAATTAAAAAACAAATGAAATGTCAAATGAAAGAATATGAAGTGTTGGGTAAACCCCAACATTTTAAATTAAATTATCATAAAGGTTAACTTTTTCTAAAACTGAAACTTCACTTCTGGTAATAAAATATTTATTATTATTTATTATTATTTTATTTTAAGTAATAACTGTATTAATAAAAATGGAAATATGATCCAACAAACTCTTTTAAAAGAAATTGAAAATGCTGATGCCACGTATATACAAACGCAGTGTACTGAAATTTGACTTTGCCACCGGGTGAGGTGAAGTGGCCCAGATTTCCCACCCTAACAGCAGCATTCCTGATAAAAACAACATAAAATGGACTGAGAAGCGTATATATGGTTCTGAATTTCTGGAGACAGTGGAATAGTTTCACTCCTGGTCCAGGGCAGAGTGCTCATAGAGCTGTTCTGAGTACCGACTAAAGCTGGACAGGTTCAAGTAGCTGTTCTAGCTCCTAGAAACCAGCTGAGCGTGGGCACCATGCTCTCCTGGCAGCCAGCAGAAGCTGAGGTTCCTGGGGCAAGTACCTTAAAGTCATTGCACACACCACTCATGCCTGCACAAAAAGTTTCATCAACGCCTTAGGTTGTAGAAAATTCCTGAGGGAGCAGAGAGTGGGTTAAAATGATAAAATGAGAGCATGTGTCTAAACAGAAATACAAGCTCATTTTACTTTCAAAAATATTCCACACAGATGTAATCTAAACACTACACATAGATACTTCATCTAAAGCAATTAACATAATATCAAGTGCCAAGTTCTGAAAGCTAGAAATCTATATCTTGCTACTATCATTCCATCATTTATGGCAAAACAATGCTGATGCATTGCCCTAACAGCAATACAGCGTCATTAGGAGTATAAAGACTGCAAATATTTTCCAGGACATTGATCTATTTATGGTGAAAAGAAAAAAAAAAAAAAAAACCACCAACCCAGAAAATCTCCCAGTATTCTGGTGTCGATTTGACTGAGCCAGACAATCCTTCAACTTTGAAGAACAGGTTAGGAACCTTTAATTCTCCTCCCCTCTTAGAAGTGATGGTGGCCTGCCAAAGAGAAACAGGTTTTGTGCTAAGCCTCTGCTCAGACTATATTCCTCCTACCAGATCTTCCTGCCAGAGGCATCAGTAGGATTTGAAAGCGAGGGCTGTGGGCCACAGATAGAAATTCAATATTTTTTGGGAGAAAAAGATAAGCCTCAGGAGCTCTGTGTTTTACTGCTCTCTTCACTGTGGAGAGTGGCACTTGATGTGATCCTCACTGTTGAGCATGACACAATACATTTCAGAGTTGAAACTATTGGACTGTAGCTAGATTTTGCTTTAGGGTGGAAATAGGTAGTGTTCTAGAATCAAGAAAATACAAAAAAATGATGGGGATGTTGAGTCCTCACAAAGCAAATAAACTAAACATAATACAATTGGGCTGGAGGCGTGCTGCACTACTCCCACTTCACATACACACACACACACACACAAACACACTTTATTTATTTAATTTTGTTTAATATAAAATACAGAGCATTTATTGGCATGCAGAGCCTTGTCACTAGTTTGTGAATTGCATTAAGTCATCTCACCTGGGGCTTAGTATTCACCCCGGGTAGGCATGCAAACCAAATATTAAAAAAAAAAAAAAAAAAAAAAAGGAAAAAAAAAAAAAAAAAAAGAAAAATCCTGGAGCCTGTTTATATAATTTAGTATCCAATTCTCAACTATAAAAATTCACAATCAGGTACTACTTTACAGTCAAGTTAATCATATCACATCGTGTCTCTGATAGGTGCGGAAATAAAAACTGCTGAGCAGGTTTCAGGTAATCACACTTGGTGTGCCACGACTTTGTGATTTCTTTTATAGGAAAGAAACAGCCATTTCTGCACCCGGAAACGTGCAGCTCTGAGCAGAAATACTGCAACCGTACATGTTGCTTTTAGAGATGCAGCAACTAGTTATTTGAAGGGCTTAAAACATCTATAAATGGGGCTCAGCAGCCTTGCCAATTGATTCAAGGGGGGGCATTTGTACACGTTGAAAGATTCTCAGAACTCTGAGGTTAAAAAAAACCTCAGAAAAGGGAGGAAATAAAGATTATACAGAAAGTTAAGTCTCTAAGGAAAAAAACAAGCACGGTAATGTGTTAATGTTACACACAGGACTGGAGAAAAGACAGATAACTTTAACATATATGGAAGAAAGTGTTATTGAAAAAGCAGTTCTTTTTCTCCTAAACGAAGAAGATGGCAAAGTTCACCATGGCTTAAAAAAGTAGGATACGGAGCTCCATTTCACAACTCCACAAATATTTGCAAAAATATTCTGAGGTATTTGCCCAGCTGTCATGATGACTAAAAGGGAAAACTAACAGTCTACAAATATTTGAAGGGAGTAAACACCAATGAGGAAGGAGTGTAGCACCATTAGTGTAGTGACAGTGGTTCTCTAGTTTAATTATAAGTAATGAGATACTATTAAGATCTGGAAAATGTATGTCGGCACTTCAGGAAAACTTCCTAACAATGGCATCAAGCGCCTTTGGAAAAACAGCCTGGAAAATGTTTGTCTATGGTCAGTTTAGGACCCTCTTCTTTTGTGCTAAGGTTGCTCTAAGTTGCAGGGATCGTTTCAGCCTCCAGTCAATCCACCATCAGGTAAAAAAGAAAGAAAAAAAAGAAAACAAACAAAAAAGTGGCTTAGTTTCACCATTTCTATGTGTGGAAGCTGAAAAGTTTAGAAATTAGTGAAGCTGCGGAGTTAACCCAATGTCCGATCTCTTTTATTTTACCTTTTACAGCTTCTGTAACTGCATCAAGCTTAAATGTGCGACTCAATCCAAGTTTCAAAGCAGCATTCTTTGCAGATGAAACATTACCCTCTTTCTTTCAATGCCAGATTTCCATTCTGTTTTAACATTTAATTATGCTAGAAGTTGTTATTTCAAGAAGCTGTGGGTTTCAAACTGCTTTATTTATATAAAAATGATATTTGTCATAATTTTTCAAGAAGGCTATGTGCCCTACTCTTCTGACTAATTTTTCAATAGAGATGTGCCATAGTAACATTTTCTCCCTGATAAATATTTTTATTAGCTTTATAAACACGCTAAAAAAGTTGTTGAAAATGGCAAAAATCAAACCAATTCTAGTGAATTATAACAAAGCTACACCATGGTAATAAAAAACATCTGCTGGCGATTCGTCATTTTTAGGAAAAGTTTATTGTCTAAAACACTAAGGGCCAAATTCAGGGACCACTGATTTCATAAAAACCTGACATACGTTTCTCTCAGAAAGTCTAGGAATGCAGCTGACACACAGCTTAAGGTATTCGAAATTATTTTAAAAGTTTTTCATTGTTCCCTGTATTTAATTTTCTTTTAATGGACTTGAAGTGTTGTCTTTGGGCTTGGAAAAAGCTGGCCCCCAGTTTAATGGCACCAGAGGGAATCATGGAGATTTGATCTTGTCAGAGCTGTAAAATCAGGGTGGAGGAGAAGGCCACCAGCTCCCCTCCTGGACCGAGGGGAGTGGAGGGCTGTCCTGGTGTCCAGGGTTGTTCTGGAAAACTCCCAAGTTGGTGGGGGTGCCAGGGGGTTAAAGACAGACATTGTCCTTTGGAGACAGTTCAATTAGACCATCCACAGAGCTGCACAGAAATGTTGTAAACTGGGAGACCTGGAATGAGATGTGAGTGTGCATCAGTCATTCCTCTGAGTATCCCAGGAAGAGGAAAACCAGCCCCCTGTGTAGGTCCCTGGTGGAACTATGGAAAGTTCAAGACCCTCTGTTCAGCTTCTCTTAGGTTTGGCAAACTCTTAGTCTGCATTTCAGTTGTAGAAAGTCATTCTTAACCAGATTCTGAGCCCCTCACGACAGGAAAGACACTGAGGTGCTGGAGCGTGTCCAGAGAAGGGTAACGGAGCTGGTGAGGGGTCTGGAGAACAAGTCTTGTGAGGAGCAGCTGAGGGAGCTGGGGGTGTTCAGCCTGGAGAAAAGGAGGCTGAGGGGAGACCTTCTCGCTCTCTCCAACTCCCTGAAAGGAGGGTGTAGCCAGGGGGGGTCGGTCTCTTCTCCCAAGGAACAGGCGATGGGACAAGAGGAAACGGCCTCAGGTTGCACCAGGGGAGGTTCAGATTGGATATTAGGAACAATTTTTACACAGAAGAGGTTATCAAGCCTTGGAACAGGCTGCTCAGGGCAGTGGTGGAGTCACCATCCCTGGAGGTATTTAAAAGCTGAGCGGACATAGCGCTTAGAGACATGGTTTAGCAATGTTTTTTGTCAGTGTTGGGCTGACGGTTGGACTTGATGACCTGAAGGTCCCTTCCAACCCAGGCAGTTCTATGATTCTATTATTTTAAGTTCATAGTGATGCCCATATGTTAAGAAGTGAAGGACAAGTAGATTCTTGAACACCAAATCCTCAGCTCAGCATCCAGCTGTTGACAGTAAAGGAATTTCTATTTGAGAACATCAAGCAATATTTCATGTATATATAGGGTAATCATGCGGCTGTGGATATTTTGACCCCTTGGGGCTGATGGACGTAATGGGTGTGTTTTGGTCAGGGAAGCACTGCTAGTCAGGAAGAATTTCTAAGGGAAGGGCGACCTCACATACACTCTGTGTCTCATGTTCCTAAACATCTACAGCTCTGTTGGAGACAGAAGAATGACCTAGACATTTCTTCAGCCTGATTCCAGGACGCCTTTATATTTCAATTATTTAGGAAAATCGTGAGATGTTCTTCATAAGCCATTCTTGATCCTGTTTTGATTTGTGAGATCACTACACAGAGATGTGGTGGGTTTGGAACACTTTTGTCTTTAATTTGCCCTGAATGAGGTACGGTTCCTTTTCACTACGAGGCAGTTACTTTACAGCCCTCTTTCTTTCCAGCCTTTAGGACTGATTTGGACTGAGCTATAGCATACAATAAGTCATCAGCTGGAATTTAAGGCACCCCACTGCCTTCTGAAAGAAGCTCTGGCTTAAAAATTGAAGTTAAAAGACCGGTGAGAGCCCTTCAGCTAAACTCGGAAACACTGTATACATTGTGGTCAAACACTAATTAAACAGTAACTGAAGTACTAATTAAACAGTTACAGCTAGGGGCTTTGACATTCAGTTTCATGTGTCTGTATTTTACTGGCATCATCATGGGTGGCAAAAACAAAACTACTCATAGGATCAGAGATTAAATACCTTTAATTTCACCAGCTTATTGTTTGTTGATTCAGCTGCAATAGTGGCCATTAAAAAGCTACTATTCAGTCATGGTTAACACACAGCAGTGCCTTGTATCTCAGAGGAAACTGTACCAGGAGTGCTTCACATCAGCTCTGTTCAGACCAGATACAAGTGATACTGCAGCGAAGGAATGACTTTTAAGGCTGATTCTTAGAGACAGGAGAGAAAGAGCTACAAACTTCCATCCAGCCCGAGAAGCAGAAACATCTCACAGATAGTGAAGTACCTGAACTGAGCAGCAGTTGGATCTCCATGTGCCATCTCTACTTATAAAAGCTGTCATTTCTGCTGGTAGAAGTTCTCATGAACTTTGTCTTTCTTTTTTTAGGGTTTTTTTTTTTTTTTTTTGTAATGGGGTGAGCTCACTGAGCTTGACCCGTTTCAACATAAATAGGGTGCTACCCATTACCTTTTCCGTGGTTCATCCCCCTGCGTGCACTAAATTCACCATGGATTTCAGGTGAGCTGAGCTTTGATGAACCTGGCAGGACTTTCAGGCTGGAAGTCAAAGAAAGTGCTGATATGACTGAAGTTTGCATAACTGTCTTCTATGTGAGCTGCTACAAATCCATGAGAACTGCTGCAGAGAATTTCAAGAGACACAAAGAAAGCTGCCTAATGAAAAAGAGCTCGTAAACAAAGCCAAGCCAAACAATCATAAAAACTCTGTGCATATTTTGTCTAGATACTTTCTGGTACTGTACATTTCCTGTTTTGACAATCATTTTAACTGCTACCATACATCAGTCCAAGGATATGACAATGCTACAAAAACCACTACAATATATCACTTTCAAGTAGTTCATTTTACTGAAAAATGCTATTGCATTTTTTCAGATGGAGTCCTCTTCTTTTTAAGAAAATACATTTAAATGTACCGTCTTCGTCATGAGCCAAATCCTTCAGTCTTTATTCAGATAAAACTTCCCGTTAACTCTGTGTTAGTTTGGCTAAAAAGAATGACATGTCTGCATGTAAAAATATTGATTTCTGCAATATTCTGTAAAAATATTTGGCTGTCTGCATGTAAAAATATTGATTTCTGACTTCTGAGTGAGTGGAGGAAATTTAACGGGTGTGGAGAGAGACCTTGATAAAATGTAGGACAGAAATAGATTCAATTTGAAAATGAAGATGCACCTACAGTACCTCTGTCATGTCTTATATCCATATCAACATTGCTATAGAAAGTCGAGTGTTGGCAATTGACTAAAACTCAAGGAAAAACACTACCAAGTATTGACAATGGCCTCAGGAAAACTCTGATCCTTAAGATGGTAGCATGCTAAGAAAAACTCATACTGAGCAACAAATAAGATGATTAAGAATACAGAGCACATATAAGCAAGAGTAGCACTGAGAAACTGTGAAGCAGGAATTTAGATCTTTCACGTTACACATACAATCTCCAATTTCTAATTAAGCACCTGAAAGGGAAAATTAATTGGAAAATACAGAAAGGAAGACCAGACAAAATATGAAAATAAATACTACCATAAAGACAACAAATACAAATTGGACTGGAAATAGAAAAGTAGGTGCTGGGCTACAAAAGCATCGTGCATAGGCTTCAGGTCATCTGGTGGAAGTTCTCATGTTCCTTGCCCTTTTATTTTAACTTTTTCTAAAACAAGATTAAATGATCTGGAAATTTATGCATATGTTTTAACTTCCTATCATTTAATACACTTGCAGTAGAACAAACAAAACAAAATGTTATAACAAACTCAGAGATGATTATTTAAAATTTAGAATAACAGATCATTACAAAGGCCAATGGAAAAATTAATATTGCCACCTATTGGTGAAAATAGAGAAGGCCAAACAATTCCTAATAATTTGCATATCCCCAAGGAAGATCTTGGCCTGTGTAAAATGACTGATAGTTATTGTTTTGATTTACCTGACACCAGCTAGTCCAGGGACTACACAGAGTAATCTCTGTGAAAACGTCAGCGCTGCCATATTCCTTTCCACTATGGCCAACGCCATTGAACCCCAAAAGACTCAAACACACCCCCTCAAAAAAAGAGAAAGAAACAATTGCAACCATCTGTTTTGCTATTATGCAGTATATTTAATAACAGCACTTCTCTAACAACATTAAATTAAATTCATTAACAATCTAACTCATTGGATAGCAGCAATTGCTTTATATTCACTCTCGTCTCAGCTAAATCTCATTTTTCTTTCACATATGTCCTACCACAAAAACCTTCCTTTGATATATTGAGTACTCCTTTCCCTCCTCTTCTTCTTGCCTTTTCTTCCTTGTATTACATCCACTATTTCTCTTTTATATTTGATACCTATACTTCTCCCATTTGTTCACATTACCATCCATCCACCCAGACATAACCACATGCACATTCCTCCCCTCCTCCTTGCCTTAAACAATCTCTCTGCAAAATGAGCAGCAACTTTATGATAGTCTTTCTTGGAAATTTGCCTTTCTGTTAAATAAAAAAAAAAACTTAACAGATGAAGTCGTTCTGCTCCTTTGGTTTCCCTTGTTCCTGATATATCTCTTTACATTGCTTAAACAAGTAACGATGTCAAGAGATACACTTTGCCTTCTGTTTTTGATAGAGTAGCACCTTCAGAAAGTCTCTTCTACACTCGGTAGTACCTGGGTCAATACACAGCACTCCAGAGGAGGCAGTGGATCCATGGTCTGCCAAGCCCACTTTAAATTCCCACAACCCAGAACAGTTAAGTTTTATCGGTCTTGAGAAATGGGGAAGATTTTCATTCTCTCTCTTTTTTTTTTTTTTTCTCCCCCTGCACACACTAACATACCATCAAGGCAAACAGTACAGAGTTATTTCTAAAATGGCTTTTTAAGTACCCAGATACCTTTATAGGACACATAATTTTGATTTTAATACGTATTTACAAAAGAACTTGCCTGAAATTATTTGGACAAATTTTCTACTAAAGGCTGCCTCTCTAAGATAGTATCAGTCCTTTGAAGCTCCTCCCTCTCCTCCAAAAGCAGAAGGAAATAGAAATGCCTTGCAGAGTACCCTAGGGATCTGAAAAGATGGTCTTAATAAGTCCACAGCTGAAGGCACCGTTGGGGAAACTCTGCTGCTGGTCCTTCCTTGCAGATTTACAAGATATCAGTTCACATCCTTCAAATGCCTGCAACTATTGTGGAAGTCTCATGCCATTTTGGATTCTATTGGTCAAAAACATACTTTAAATTCTAGAAGAAAAATCAATATGCAGATATTGTAGCCTTGTGAGGACAGCAGCCATGAGCCCCCACCAACACGCAGGGTTTAATGAGAGGACTTTTTAATTAACTTAGGCTCTGGATAAACTCGTGGTCTAGCTCCATAAAAAACCAAAACCATGCAATAATGTGAAATAACATGTACCATGTAAAATTATAGAGCCTTGTAACTTTCTGTATTTCTCAGGGCAGGAAAAACCTTAACTCAAACAAGGTATTTCAACACAAAGTAATCCAGTCCAACCTGGGGGAGGAGGAGCACAAGGGGCCTTGGTGTCCAATGACAATCAATGAAGAAACTCTAATTTATCTTGAAAAATGCATAAATAATTAAATTAAATATTTTTCTCCAGAGCCTGCCTTAATCCAGACTATATAAAGGATACCTATGTTCCTAACCTGCAGCACAGGGAAGGAAGATTTTCAAATTTCTGTGTTCAACAAAAAAATTATCCTCACTTGCAACAACACAAAGTTTGCTTTATCACACGGTTTCAAGAAAAATTAGCAGAATATACTGTGTAAGTTGCTCCAGGCAAAAAGAAAGAACACTGTTACCACGATCCTGCTGGTTGTAGGGAAAAAGGAAAAAATATCCCCACAGTTTTTACTAATCTTGTATCAATAATGCTTAAACTGGTATCGCTTCACATGTTAACTCAGATATCTACGGTGGATAGATTTCTCAGGAAGACCTGTGGTCAGCTTCAGAGTGGCCACAGAGCCAGACTAAAACTTTACATTCAGGGTTTGGTCCAGGATGTCCCCTTGAGTGCAATATTATCTTCAAACAAGGTATTTCTTGGCAAAATCTTTTCCTTTCTGTAAAAATAAATGGTTACTTCACAAAGTCTTTTTAGTGGTTTTTTTTTTTTTTAAATATGAATGGACTAACAGATACAAATTATGGTTATGGTTTAAAAGTCTGGAATGTCATCAAAGTTCCCTCTCTACCTGAGGGGTAACAGTAACCCAGTCTATGGGATCCCTCTCTCATGGGGAGGTGATCTGAAAGGAGCGGCATAATATATTTAATCAGAGCTCTGTTATTTAAGACGCAAATGGTAAAGTTATTCCCCTATTATTTATGTGGTGCTATTGGGGTGGCAGTAATATCTTAAAAATATCTTTTTTACTATGTGATATCTTGTGTCAAAGAGGAAGATAAAATAATCAACAACACTGCAAAATAAAATCATGAAAAGAGATATTTTCCTGTATCTTTCCAAGTGGTAGGGAAGGTCGGCCACTTTTTAAGCTGTTGCTCTTTTTTGAATTATTTTTTTCTTGTCTTCATTTATTTTGGAGCACCTACCCTCTAAGCCTTGTGGCCAAGGAGGAGTCTAGTGAAGGCTCCAGTCCTACATTCAGATTCATCCTTTTGGCCACTCAGCATCGCACAGGCATTTGTTTGTCAGTTCAGACCCTAATTTGGGGGAGAAATAGAGCCAGAGCCCAGGTAATAAACAGTGATACCCGAAAGGGATGGAAGACAGGGCAAACATTTGCAGGAGTCAGTAAAACACACCCCACTTTCAGACAGGCTGGTTTCAGGTAGGATGCTCTATTCTTGTGAATGACAACGAAGAAAACAGAGCAGTAGTTTGGGGAAGACAAACAAGGAAATAGAATATCAAAGCAGACAAATGTAGCAGAGCAAAAGTGTTAGAGAGCTATCCAGTAAAAATAAAAGGTAGGTAAAAAGGAAGACAGAGATATATGCAAGTTCTTAATGGTGAGGACAAGAAGCTTCCTCTTTATCCTTCAAAAAGCACACAGTTGTATAGACCAGAGAAGAGAACTTAAGCAAAGCGGAGAGAAAATGCAGCAGACAGGCATGAGGAAGCATTTGAGCAAGTTTCAAAGCTACTGCAACCTACATTCTCCTTCCCTAGTTCTCCCTGAACCCTGGCAGAAAACAATAAACAGGGTGCCAAGAATAAGATTTCAGACCTTGGCTCTCCTCCTAACACACGCCGTGGACAAGCAGTGGAGCCGACACCTTGAAATCAGACGGCAAGCTTTCCTCTGCAGAAAATATTCTTGAAAGTCCTGTTCCCGATCCTTTAAAGCTCAAAATTCAGGATTATATCACAGAAGATAAACCTCGTTGTTTTAGCCTGATGTTGTTCCTTAAAAAAAACTCAAATCTTGGCCTTGCCAAGTTCTTGCAGATCATCAGGAAAAGGTAAAGGCAGGTAGTATTTGGTTGCTGCTACGAGCAACTAATTGAATAGTTTAGTTAGTTTTATCTTATCTGGTTCTATCTTAGCTCTTATCTCCAGTCATGGTGCCTGGGGGAAGCCAAATTTCTGTGGATCTAGATGAGATGTGGTAGCCTCTCCTGTTTTAAAATTGTCCTAGGATTCAAACACCTCGGTCTAAAAAGGGAGAACACGCTCTCAGTGCACTCCTTGCTTCACATCTCAAGGGAAGGAATGGCACTGTGTTTCCAGCAGGCTTAGATCATTGGAGGGAGCTTTTGTTGCTGCTGCTCATGGCAAACAAAGCACTGAAGGCCATGTCATTATTAGTTTCCATATTCTCCTCAGCCTCCAAGCTGGAGAGCTTTTATAACATGAGACTGACGCTGACGGTCTTAAGCCTTAAGAGAGAGGAGCAAAAGCAAACAGAAATGGGGCTGAGAGTCTAGGAGAGAAGAGCTGTGATTGTCTTTCTCCCTTTTTTTACATCCGTCCTTGGCAGCTTTTCGCCAGATGATTAAGTAAATAATGCACATTGTGTCTCGATGCAAGGTATGTGAAAGGAGGAGGGCACAGCGCATTCTGTATCTGTGGTATATATCACAAAGAGTAGATTTACATGAGACTTTTTGATTCAAGCAGCAATTAGTTTCCTCCATTCTTTTTAGATTTATTCAGGTGAGTAGATGAGAAGGGCATAAGGGCCAGCAGTAACAAATGTGCCTAGGAAACTACACCGACAAAGGAGAGCAACATTTATCGCTTTAAAAGGAATGCCTCCAGATCCTCAGACACCTCGACTTGGCTTCCCAGGACTTCCAATTCTGCCCACTTTCTTGTGTTCCTCCCTGTTTCAAAACAGAGAGAACTCCTCTCTTTCAAGACAAGGAATGCAGTTTCCGACACCAGTCTTTCTTTCCTGTACATTCTACTGAGGAAAAAAATAAAGAGGTAAAGAAGCAGAGTCATTAATGAATTTCTTGTATCTAATCACCAGACGAAATACAATTAATGCTTCTTTTTGGAAAAATAGAGGGACAAAAAGAAAAACAATGAAAAAAAAATCCAACAAACTAATGAAAGAACGCATCCTACCCCCAAAATACCCTTTGGTCCTGCTGTGTGCGTTAAACTCTGGATTGTTTCCTAATTATTTCAGGAGGGGGAAAAGAACTATCAAAGCAAACTTAATTTGCCTCAACTAGGAGCATATCAATGAATGAATATCTTCCTGATTAAAGGACGGGAGCTGATGTAAAAGATTAGTGTATTTAGCATAAAATCAGCTGTGGCCAGCTCGGGAAATGTCAGTGCTGCCACAGACGGTGTGTCTATCCTGCCTGTGCTCAAAGGACATCCTCGGAATGGTTGATGGCACTATTAGAGATGGAGGCACCCTGCGTCGTGCAGCTGGCATTGAGTGCCTCACTTTTTAATAGAGGCAGCCAGACAAGACCCCTAGATTACACACCGACCCCTATAACTTGAAACTCTAAGGAGAAAGCTGACCCGACAAGCAGTTATGATGATCTATTCAAAGTGCTTGAATACTCTCTTTTTGTGTGTGTGTGTGGAATAAACGTATGTGAATGAACCTTCACTGCCAATCCGACAGTCTGCAACCCCCTCCTACTGGTGTTACCTCCCTTCCTCCCTCCTCTTCCCTCCCTGTACTCCCATTAAAAGAAAAATGGAAGGGGGACAGGGAGAAAAAAAAAAAAAAAAAAAAAGAAAGAAAAAAAAAAGACTTCTGTTTATTATATTCCAGGTACTTTGAGGGGAAAAATTCAAATACAGGTGCACCAATTGAATGCTGCGATAGGGCTCGTGGATGTGAGTGTGATGCATTTGTCTGCAGAACTTGAGAACTTCACCCGTGCTAGTTGCTTGACACGAGGTGGGTTGAGAGGAGTATCCCTGAGAGAGATCAAGTCCACTTCACACTCAGAAAGCCTTTTTTTTTTTTTTTTTAATCCCTGGCTCTGTTCTCTTAACGGGTTCTTTTCTTATACTTAAGTGTATTTTTTCCCATTTCGCCCGGCAGAAGTGACGCCAAATGTAGATGAGCTGTTACTAAATCAGTGAAGGGAACTTGCCTTACCAGCTACTTTTGACTGGTACCAAACGTGCTGGTAAAGCTTTTCAGCATGACTTCAGGTACATCAGATTGCTTCAAGGACTTTAGTAACTGTCACAACCAGAGTAGGTGTTTTTGTCCTGCTTTATTTGAATATCTGTGACAAAATGGGCAACATTTCAGTTTTTAGTGGTTTTTTTTCTTTTGCGTTTTGTTTCTAATTTTTGACTTGAATTGCCTTCAACAATACCTTTGCCATAATTAGTGAAATGTTTCAACATATTATTTTTCCCTAAAAATAAAGTCTGAATTATATGTAGAATTAAACAAACAAAACCAAAGAAAAACAAGTGAAAACCCCACCCATTTTTCATCTAATATATAAGAAAGAAAAATGAAATCTGCAATAAACAAGGATTAGCAGGTCATTACAAAAATGCAGGTATGAATTAAGTACATACGTGTTCTAACTAGAACTGGGTTATTCTAATAATAAAATTACTCATTAATCATACATTAAACAAAAATATCAACTGCAGTATTAAACTACAGAGTCTTTCATCCCTTTGCAAAAAGATTGAAATTAATTAATTAATCCTGCAACATTTCTAACTACAAACAGCTTGTATGCTGGAATGCAGGGCTTAAATCTGGTATTAATGAAATTTCATAAAATTCTATTTCCTTCTTGGCCTATTAGTCTTCTTGCCAGTCTAATTATGACATTTAATCTATATGATCATTATTAATCACTGGCCATTATACTTTTCCCTATAAATTCCTATGGCTGGTTCACATTTGCGAAAAAAATTCTGAACTTGGCTACAATACACAACTACAACTGCACTTATCTTAGAAAATCTATTTTAAGAACCCAATTATGGGACAATTCAGCAAGAGATTCTACTCATAAATTCAGCAGCCAAAGCCATCAACCCCTATATATCTTATACGGTCC